>NC_136009.1:5075000-5175000 GCF_048128805.1 Centroberyx gerrardi
AGGCTTCAAACCTGTTTCATATTTCATTATATCTAATGTGTCTATACAGCAGCAACAGAAGACGTGCATGAATGTATTCTGTTAGCTATCTTAAGATCTTCTGGATCAAACATTGCAAATATAGCAAAGGGAGCTGCAGCATACCCCAGTGTGAGGATAAGTATTCGCAGTGCCAGCCTAGAACAGTCAGTGTCACTCAGCATCATTCAGCGAAACGTCATGAAGAAGTGGGCTATCTGTGGAGAGGGAGAGGTCAGTTGAGGGATTTCCTAGGCCCTGATGGGACCCATCCATCTCTGCTAATCGGGGGGACACTGAGCACCAGTCCCAGAGGCCCAGTTGGACTCGGGCTCCCTCTTCTTGGTTTATGTCTACCTTAAACCTGTAGTCATTTAAAGTGGTAATCCACGGGAATTTTATTTGGCCATCTTTGGTACTAAACACTAACTGCTGTGGTGTTTTTTTGCAGTAGAGAATAGCAAAGCGGACATTTATTTATATCAAAATGTTGCAGATTATTACTTAAAGTCTAAGCCTCTTCGACAGGCAACCAGTAAGGGCCTTTGCTATTCTAAAAACATTTTGTTTCGGAATAAGCCTCAGAATACAGAGAAAAATGTATGAGAAACATTTAGCCAGTTATGCACAGCGATCATTTTTTCACCTCTAAAGTTTCTATTATCTTCCCACAAACAGGTTATTATTTTCCAGGCTGTTAAATGAGTCCCCTGTAATTGTTATCATTTCCATTCTGAAACATCATGTCATTATTTTCCTCAGAAATAAACGGGTCGTTGTGTCGTTAAGATGTAAAATCCTCATTATTTTTTATTCCGAAACTCCGAAACTTCTATTTCTCTTTCATAATTGGCTTTATATTGTGATTTGTGAAACATGTAACATCTAAAAGCATCATTATTCACTATAAACAGGATTTGCCTTTTGATGTGTTGTTCTTGTTAGTTTGTTTTATGGCATTTAAGATTGAGAGGAGGGATTGAAGTATGATACAGGTCATAGATTCAAAGGTATAGCCTGTATTTAAAGCTCACAAGCAACACAGTATGTATTTCAGCCCCCTGATCCACCATGATTATGTGACTAGGATGTGTCTCTACTCTTTCTACCTACTGTCAGTCTGAGCGGCTGTCACATGATGAGCCATGTTGGGCCCCATATTGACTGACTGACTGACTGACTGACAGGGCAGCCACTGTGATTAAGTCGTTATTTAACTGGGCGTTTTCCTAGAGTGGCGATCATATTGTCCCTGTAAACAACAGTCAACACACAATGAGCCGCGTTCATTAAACTATATTCATAGTGTCCTCATGACGTTTCATACTTCACACTACATTAAAGTCGAGATGAAACGGCATTTCGAGAGTATCTAACTTCCGTATCGTGACGTATTTCCGAGTGAAACAGGAAAGACAGGCGGGACATAACGTTGGGAGGAATTTGATTTGAACGTTGAAAAGTGGGTGTGTCATAACACCCGAAGACACACCGAAGTACCATGCTGTTGCTAGCTAGCTAACTAATGAATCTTAGCCTCTTAGCTCTGTGCGCTAAAAGTTGAAGATTGATTGATGGGTGGATGTCATGATATTATTGGTTGAAATTAGTTACGGGCATGCTTACGTAAGCACACGGCATATTTTGTTTTACAGGAAGAAAACATGATTGAATTTTGATATAAGAATACAATGAAATTGATTTTTGGTATTTTTTTTGGCATATATTGTTAAATAGGTGCACAGTATGACCGGGGATGTGATCTAAAAGGGTTAAAAAGGCATTTTTCATTTCATCTCGTCTTTAAATGACATACATTACGCAAATGACTTCACAGGTTAAATAGCAAACATTGGTCATTTGATTACTTAGACCTGTAGTTTGGTAACAGATACTTGCACTGAAGCAGTCATCAAAACATTTTAAAGCCAAAGTGTGTGTGAGGCCTTACACTCTGACAGTGTGTGATCAAAATATTAGTTATGTCTCCTATGATCAAGAGCATTCATTGAAGCATTGCATTGGCAGTGTCTGCTTTTGAACACTTTGTCATATGATTGTGGTGATATTTGGAGATATGATCACATAAGTTTTAGTTTGGAGGCTTTTGCCTGTTTGCCTTAACAGATCAATGTATTAGTAGGCTAACATGTCAAGCTTTATTAATACTATTACCTTTGTACATTGTAGTACTCTGTATTCTGTTAATCCTTAACTCTATTTAGCACTTGAGATCTACAGTATATGTACTTTGTTTAGGTATGTTTATCTCCTTCAGAAAAGCCAAAGTCTTGGTCTTTATTTTGGGAAACACTAGTCCTAACAGTACCACTGGTGTGAGATAGAGGCTACGAAACGTCTCCACTATGGTCTCATTTGTTTACAGTAATTACACCAAGGAATGACATTTAATTTGACAATGATATATTGATGTTTGAAAATGCTACAGGTAGCACCTTTAACACTGCCGTATGGCCACAGTCATATTTGGTTCTGTTTCGTCTATATAGCCCATGTACTAGTTATTGACCTCTGATTGTGTGGCAAAGATATGAGTCCATTGTTGTATTCTTAGTGTTGCTCATTGACTGACTTACCGGTGTTTAGCCAGGCCAATGTGGCAGTCTCACTGTCTTTATATATAGGCTTTATACATGTTGTTGCCTGATATGATGCTGTGATTCACAGGCTGTTCCAATCTAATTTTCCAACCAATAAGTAAATCCACTGAGCTGTTCTTGGTCACACACTGACTGACTAACTGACTGTCATTTTGTTCCTTTTTTTTTTTTTTCATTTATCTATTCCAGGTTCACTTTATTCTAAGAATGTTTCCATGATTTGTCTTCGACTCAGAAGGAGAGCTGAAGACAAAAACACAAAGCGTCTGGAGAATGTTCACTATTCAACATCTCCAGACGCTTTGTGTTTTTCTCAATGTCTTGCAACTGTCCTGCAAAAACCTCCTTTCTCCAAGAATTCAGCTTTTCAGTATTGTATTTTTGTATGCTTTACAGTGTATTATTAGTGGTATGGTTTGCTCCCAGGGTCATGAAACAATCTCTGCACTTGTAACACCAACAAAAGTGTTAAAAGAACACAAATATGTGAGAATGTCTACACACCGCACCCAACACCTCAAGCCTTTAACACTGTAACCTTTTCAGAGTAGGCTGTTGAGCATTTGGTGTTTATTTCACCATGTTGAGACATTGATTTCTTTGGTTCCTACTCAGCTACTGGTCACTTTTTTGAAGTCCTTCTAACGCAGAAGTCAGGTTGAAATCTTTCTTAGCGACCAAAAAAAGCATGCTTTTTTGTAAGTCCAAATAATCTGCGAATGTCCTGAAATAACATAAACTCTAATGTCTTTACATAGTATGAATGTGTCTGATTTAGCATATTTAGGAGATGCGCTTTGAAAGCAACTTAAAGCACTGGACAGCAAGCGGGCAGACAAAAGATGAGTTATTATAGATTTTCACATGGAAACAGAGGCTTGTTATATCAATCCGACTAACCATCTATCACTCCACTCATCCCTCTTCTACCATGCCCTCCCTAATGATCCCTCTCTTTCTTTTTCTTTTGCTCACTCCCTTTCCATTACTGTCTATCTCTTTCTTCCCCTCTCCATGTGACTGAGGTATCAGCTGCTCAGCTCTAGTGAATTTTGTAACTTCAGTTTCTAGCTATCTATGAGTGTTTGCATAACAGTGGAAGGAAGATTGACCACGCACGCCCATTGAAAATTCCTGCAGGTGTAGTGCTAAGACTGTTCTTACTACAACAAAACAGTGCCTACACTGTTTTAGAGGGAAGAAAATTAATTTAGTATAAAACCTGATTTATTTGCCATTTAATGTGAGTGATGTTTTATAGTTTAGACATCAAGTTGCAGACTCTTATCCTCTTCCATCCGGCTTGCATAAACCTCCTGGACTTACATTTACTGGCCAAGGGTAATGGGGTGTCATTAATGATATCAACTGACTCCTGTTGAAGGGTTCAGCTGTAAAAAGAGTGATTGACTGGTACACAGTTTGGGCAGAACCAATATGATGATACTAAAAAGGAATACACCAAGTTTTTAGTACATTGTCCCTTCGGTCCACTTCTCTGTTAAGTAATGAGAACATAGACACCAAAATCATCCATGTGGCTCCAGTGCTCCATAGCCTGCTCCATAGTTTAGTTTGACTATCGCTCAACATAGTGTACGCTAAAGTGTTAAAATGGAGCCTACTATCACTCAACATAGTGTATGCTAAAGTGTTAAAATGGAGCCTACTATCACTCAACATAGTGTATGCTAAAGTGTTAGTGTTGAGCATACTATAACTCAACATAGTGTATGCTAAAATGTTAGTGTTGAGCCTACTATAACTCAACATAGTGTATGCTAAAATGTTAGCATGGAGCACCGGAACCAATGATCTATCGTGGACACATGGATGATTTTGGTGTTTACAATTTACCAATAACTTGCTATATTCCTTTAACGGTTCAAATATAAAACATAGGTGGCAAAGAGGAATAGAGTTAAGTTGAGAACTGGAGCATGATGTATAACTGACATGTATGTGCTACTCTCTGCTGTAGCCTGCACACTCTGCTTCACTTGGTAGAAATTAACCACTTTTTTTTTTACAGCAGCACCAAATGCTACTTGATCTGTTCAACGCATCATGTTTATAACATATCACTGGAAACTATTTGTTTATGTGAAACTGCAGCCAAGCTCACAAATGATGTGTGTTGTGATAATGTCAGTTTGGATGAAATTCAGTGACACAGGTAATGAGTAAGCATTGGCTAGCCCTGTTTGACCCTGTAATGGAAACCCAGGCTAATGAGTAACCTCTGGCAGGTACAAGACGCTCTGCAAAAAATATCTAGCATTTGGTGTAGTATTGACACTTAAAATGTGGAAAATCTGCATTTGGGGTGAGATGATTTCACCTTATTTCCCAATACAAATCAGCTTGTTTTAGTAACTTCTTTGAACCAAGTGACTTTATCTTGATACTAGTGGAGTCAGATGCCTTATTTCAAGATGTTGTTACTTGATTGTAGAAAAAACTGATGAAACTGCATTGGAAACAAGTGAAATTATCTCAAACACGCTCTAGTGTGTCAGTACAATAACTGTTACCACAGCCAATAACTGCATTTATGGTCCACAAAAGTCCCTGTGTTTCTTTTAGAGCACCATTACTTGTGCTGTGTTGGTTCTTTCAAGCATATATAGCGTTGTTAATGTTAATGTTTGGCCACATTCCAGTTCACACTGTGAGACTCTAAAACGACTCTTTGACAATTCAGCTATTCTGGCTCATCCCTAATGATAAAAATACACTGAACCCCACTAAACATTAGAAGACTTATGCACTGGGTGGCTTCCAAGTGTGAATATGTGTAACTGTATGAGCGCGCGGCAGGGTGTTGCTGAAAAATAGACCTAAAAAACATCAATTGTCAGGATGGAAAGTATAGCCTATTACTGACACAGACATGTCATAATGATAATAATGATAATAATCATGATGACATGAGCGGACACAGAGAGAGAAAAGAGCAGAATAAGGCCAAAAAGGGATAAGGAGATTACTGTAGTCTATGACTGCGGTTTCTGTTTGTGTGTTTGTGCATTGGCGTGTGTGTTGCGTGTGTATGCGCGTGTGTGCGTATGTGGCCGAGACACTCCAATTTAGTTAATTTGATGTCTTGTCTAAAACCAGCTAGTCTGAAACACTGTGAATCACCGAGTCTGCAGAGACTGACTCAAAACCACCTGCACTGTCTGTCATTTGGTTGTTTCACTTGTTCCTTTTCTCAGCCACAAGGAAAGAGACACGTGACGGTGGTTAGAAGTTGGTGGCTCTTGTATTACCGCCCTGCAAACCCCCAGTTTCACAGAGAGCGACACAGTAGTTTGGAGTACTTGGAACAAACCTAATCTACATTTGATTTATCTCAATTTGCAAGTGCAGTTTCCACTTAGAAGGGCTGGTATCAAATTTTCAATTGGTGAATAAGTTGTTTTTTCGACCGATGTGGGTTTTTGATGGCTGATACTGATATTTTTGAACTGAAGCTGCAGATAGGTGATTGATTTTTCATGTCGATTAAAACAAATGACAAGTTTTCAGTGTTTTCCCCAATTTTTTTGTTCTTGTCAGGGTGGAAAAGCCTGTAAAACAGTACTTAGACATCATGGGACATTAAAAAGGCAGAGTGCCCCCCCCCCCCCCCCCCCCCCCCCCCACACACACACACACACACCCTTTAAATGACAGGGAAACTCTGGGACACATTAGGCCTCTGTCATGTAACGGTCTATTTACATCTCCATATGTTTGCGCAGTGTACGCTATCTTGTACCTCCACCTTGTACCACAGTCGGCCTTTCACGTTCGCCTACGAATTTGCTCCTGGCCATGCTGCTGTTAAGCTGTGTGTGTGTGTGTGTGTTGAACCACAGAGATAAAACAGTTTTATCTCTACGGTGTGAACTGTGTTATGCATGTGACCCGTGTTCATCAGATGAGAGAATGCCCCCCTCCTCTGTTATGCAAACTAAAACAGCTCATCAAGACTGCAGCGTTGTGCTGCTTTGTGTTCATGTGGTCATTTGAAAAAGGCATTAATCATTACAGTTAGACAGATATATCAGGCTGATATTGGCCCTTTAATAAATATCAGATATCAGCCACAAGATGGAGGGTCGAAGACTTAAAGTGCACACAGAAAATCAAACGCATGGCTGTTTAGTCTAGTCTAGTCTTGTTTATTTATATAGCCCTTTATCACAAGGATGTCTCAAAGGGCTTTTACATAGCATCATATACAGTACATGTCATATACATACTACATCATATATATACATACTACATATACACATCATCATTTAGGAAGCAAGTACTGCACACTCTGCTGCTGTCCTGTGTTACTCCTCCATCTGCTGGTCAGAGGAGGGCAGTGAAGGGCTTTGCTGTACTGTAACATAGGGATGGCATTTTCTACACACACATACTCACTCACATAATGTACATCAATCAATCCATACCCCACCCACTTCCCATGTTCTCATCTCTTATATTTTCACCTAACTGTATCCTTTCCCCCGTCCTTCACTCTCACCAACCCATACCTTATGCTTTCCTCTCTTCTCCCCTATCTTTCTTGCGCCCCTGTCTACTTCCCATCTCCATTAAAGTGTTAAGATACTGGAGTTTCACTAATTTAACATCTCGTCTCCTCCCGCAGTCACAGACGAGGATACAGTTAAGAGGTACTACGCCAAGTTCGAGGAGAAGTTCTTCCAGACGTGTGAGAAGGAGCTGGCCAAGATCAACACTTTCTACTCTGGTAATGACCACAAGTAATACTGTTGCTGTGTACACACATAAAAACACACACGGTCATATATTGTATATCAATGACCCCCTTCATATCTGGCTTTAACGTGTGCCTCATGTCTGGAGTGTATCTAGATATGATTTAGTCAGATTAACTTTACACCTGACCATAAAATAGATCATCCATGTGTCCCTGGTAGATCGTTGGCTCCGATGCTGCATGCTAACACTTTAGCGTACACTATGTTGAGCGATAGTAGGCTCCATGCTAACACTTTAGCATACACTATGTTGAGCAATAGCAGGCTCATTATCTCAAAAGTGAGAAAATGAGAACTTGTAGCAGCACATTAACTATATTGTAGCTATATTAAATGATATGTGGCCAAATCTGGCAGTTTTGTATAGAAGATTGGTATCATTTAGTCAAAATACGATACAAAAATAACATACTGTTTTGAACTCACAGGGGCTAGCAAGATCCGACAAGACTTGGACCATTACTTGTTTTATTTCCATAGAAAGTGAATGTGGTCTCACTTGAAATCATCAGCTATATTGAGTTAATGATATTCACAGTTTCATTCAAATATTTCACTGGTGTTGTGTATGTTTTGCATATTGTCCTGCAGAAACCCTCTGTCTTTAAAGCTAACCGTCTTGCCCCTCTCCCTGCTCTTCCCTCCAGAAAAACTGGCGGAGGCCCAGCGGCGCTTCGCCACGCTACAGAACGAGCTGCAGTCCTCGCTGGACGCCCAGAGGGAGAGCTCCGCCCACGCCCGGGGCCTGAGGAGGAGGAAGACCGTTTTTGCCCTGTCGCAGCAGGAGAGAATTAAACACAGAAACATTAAGGACCTGCAGCTGGCCTTCTCTGAGTTCTACCTCAGCCTCATACTGCTGCAGAACTACCAGGTACACACACACACACACACACACACACACACCCCATCTCAGTAGCAGAGTTGTAAACACAGCAATACAAAGCCCTTGTGACTGGCTTTCTCAGAATTCTACCTCAGCTTGATACCAATTCCCAATTTCTCAGAAAAAAGAACTCACAGGTAAACACAAATACACACACACCTGAAACACACACACTCTCACAGCAAATGTAAGTGCAGAAACATCATAGCTGCAGTGCAGTGAGTTGTATCTCAGTTAGTTTTACTTCAACCACCATGTTAACAGTACAGAAGGTTTTACATGCTTTATTTGATTCTGCCAATTCCAGTGTATCCGGAGGTACTGAAAAAGTTTGGACAAAGTCTTAAATTATCTCAATTTAAAGCCTTAAAATGTCTTCAATACAGTTATTACAAGTCTTATTTCTCTCTCTCTCTCTCTCTGCCTCTCCCTCTGCCTCTCCCTCTCTCTCTCTCTCTCTCCCTCTCTCTCTCCCTCTCCCTCTCTCTCTCTCTCTCTCTCTCTCTCTCTCTCTGCAGAACCTGAACTTCACCGGCTTCAGGAAGATCCTGAAGAAGCATGACAAGATCTTGGAGACGTCGAGGGGGGCCGACTGGAGGGTGGCCCACGTTGAGGTGGCTCCGTTTTACACCTGCAAGAAAATCACACAGCTCATCTCCGAGACTGAGGTACACACACACACACACAGGCACACATGTATAGTGGTTTACACACATATATTTTACACCTTTACACTTAATCTCTCTCTCTCTCTCTCTCTCTCTCTCTCTCTCTCTCTCTCTCTCTCTCTCTCTCTCTCTTCCAGGCGTTGGTAACAGCAGAGTTGGAGGGGGGTGACAGGCAGAAGGCCATGAAGAGGCTGAGGGTACCGCCCCTGGGAGCTGCACAGGTCAGAAACACACACACACACACACACATACACACACACACACACACACACACATAAACATAGTTGCCTATGTTTTAAAATCCTGAAATACAGGACTATGAATGAATGTTTTTAGATACCAGATACTGTCTGATTTACAGTTGAAACATTGAATTGTTTATGAATAGTTTTTTGAAAGTAATTTTCATTGCCCTTAAGCCTATGAAACCCATTCAAAAACTATTGTACACTTTAAACGAATAACAGTAAAATAAAATGTTTTTTTTGTAATTCCTGAAAGATGAAACACTGCCATTTTGGAGATGACTGGGTTTCCCCCTGATAGCACTTTATTGTGAACGTTGCTGATGTTTCAACAGAAGCAGGAAAACAAACAGCCCTATTAATGTTTTATGATGACAGTAAATGAACCTGTAAATGTTTGTCATGTCGTATTATCTTGGTCTAAGGCTGGTGTTTCTCTGTCTGTCTGTCTGCAGCCTGCTCCTGCCTGGACCACCTTTAGAGTTGGGCTTTACTGTGGAGTATTCCTCGTCTTAATAGTCACCGTGGTTATTACAGGTAAAACACACACACACACACACACACACACTTCTCAAACTGGAGGTGCCATGTAGTCCAAAGCCGTGCATCTCTAATCATCCAGTTTTTACTTCCTGGAATTTCATTGTTAATATCCTGGCTAGAAATACACTTACAGTATGTTGTTCGGCAGCAAAATATAGTTTCACGAAGTAAAAACTGAATCACTTGTGGCTTAAAAAACCCATCAGACTAGAGAATGAATGTATCTTTCCTCTACGTTCACAGCAGCAAGTCACCTGCCACCGCTGCAAGAGAAAATGTGACATTGACAAAACGTTATGACCTGCCTCAATTTCCCTCAAAACACAGAGAGTTACAGGCTCAGCATTTACAAATACTGTTTTAAATTGGTAATCTGTAAAATGTATAATCTGTAAATGGTAATCACTTCTTGTGCCAGACACCTGGTGTTTAGAGCAGCAAATGGAAAAGCTTTCATGAACTGGATATAGGTTGAATCACTACTTTGTTATATCAATCAGTGATAGAGAGCAGCAGAACAAAAATATACCCTTATGAAATTGTTGCAGATTATTACTTTATTCATAATACGGTATCCAAAACAAATAGTTTTAGTGCTGCAGTCAGCATTAGAACCAAAATGGTGACTTAAATGAGACTGGAAATGGAACTAAAACCAACTGATACTAATATCACTAGTAGGTTAAAGTAATCAATCATACAGTTCATAACTACCTGCTCCAGGCTGTGCATCCATCCGTCAAATGTGAAATCTCAGGTGATATCTCACACACCGCTGGTATGATTTTGGTGAAACTTGGAGGGATGATGCATCTTCGCACTGTGTTCCAGCATTTAAAAAATGACAGTGATCAGCCTGATGAGGGGGCTATTATTAAAGAGTAACTAAACCCCAAACCCAAATCTGTGTAAAGCCTGACATCTAATGGTAAAAAGCATGCTACTGAAATTGCCATCTGCTATTGGCTGATCCTTGATGCCAGGTAAATGATCTGGTGTAACTGTTCTCCCTCTCTTCTTCTTCTTCTTCTCTCTCTCTCTCTCTCTCTCTCTCTCTCTCTCTCTCTCTCTCTCTCTCTCACTTCTCTCCCGCTGTCTCTCTTTCATCTCTCTCACTCTCTCTTACTCTTTCTCTCCGGTCTGTCTCCATCTCTCTCTCTCTCTCTCCCCCTCTAGGAGCTGTGGTGATTCGTAGCGATGATGTTTGGCCTATGGTCAGGATCTATAGAGGAGGCTTCCTGTTAATAGAGTTCCTCTTCCTGTTAGGTATGTACACTTACACACACCTAAACACACACTTACGCAAACGCTAGAGTTGGGAGTCAGTTCACTTGCGGTTCATTCAGTTCAGGAAGTGGAATTTCTTTACATGTTATGTAAACTGCAGTTTCAATTTAAATTTTGAATTGAAAGTGTGTTGACCCCTCGCTCACACACACACACACACACACACACACACACACACACACACACACACTAACCTGTCTAACCAGTCTGCACCCTGTTTATCTTCCAGGCATCAACACCTATGGCTGGAGACAGGCAGGAGTTAACCATGTGCTCATATTTGAACTCAACCCCAGAAACAACCTGTCCCACCAACATCTGTTTGAGGTATGAACACACAGATGCATACAGGATTAGAAGGGCAGGCTTGGGCCGATACTCGATAATATTGAATATTGCAATATTCATAATAGCAGTTCCAGCACATTTGTCCATATATCATGATGTAAATATCCAAATAAGAGCCATTCTTCAAAGGCAATACCTACTGGAATTGATCCTGATCTGGATCTCGGAGCCAAAATCACCTCCACCATCTACAACAAGTCCTACAGGAAAAACCGAATGATGATAAATGCTGTCGCTAATTAACCTCTAATTGTTTGTGTGTGCAGATCGCAGGTCTGCTGGGAGTGCTGTGGTGCGTCAGCCTGCTGTCCTGTCTGTTCAGCGACAACATCCTGGTGCCGATGCAGGCCAACCCCCTGGCCCTGTATGGCTTCTTCCTCCTCTTCCTCATCAACCCCTTCAAGACCTGCTACTACAAGTCGCGCTTCTGGCTGCTCAAGTTGCTGGTAACATCACTGTGTTAATACAACGGCTTACTTCCTCAACATATTGCGTAGGCTACGTGTTTTTGGTTTATTAAAAACATCAATTCATCCCCCTCCGTTTCTCCGTCTTTCTTCGTCCCGTAGTTCCGAGTGGTGACGGCTCCATTCCACCGCGTGGAGTTTGCAGACTTCTGGCTGGCCGACCAGCTGAACTCTCTCGTGGTCGTGCTGATGGATCTGGAGTACATGATCTGTTTCTACAGCTTCGAGCTGGACTGGCACAAGCACGACGGACTCATCAGCAGTGAAGGTGAGGCTGTGGGGAAGTCGGGGTCGTTGCAGCAGCAGAATGGTAATAGAATACAGCGAAAATAATAGAATGTAAATAAGAACAGAGCAAATGCGGGGGTATATAAACATACTCAACTGGCAATTTCAGTATGAAGAGTTTGGATTGCAGCAGTTTGGATATCCTTCTCTTCAAATGATGTTTACTGTTGCTGTGTCAAAGTCTGCTCTATCAGAAAGGTTTCACATATTGTAAATACGGTAAACACGTCCCCACTTGCAGGTATCATATCTGTAACATATCTACAATTAAATCAGTTACATTGCCTATTAATGACTTCTAAATGATTTTCAAAGCATTAGTAAATGATTTATTAACAATTAATGAAGCCATTAATTAATGCTTATAAACCCAGTCAAACCCAGAGAAATTATGAGTAGCTAAATGTGTATCTCAATCTCCAGTAATCACGCTGTAGCATTAACTGAGATTGGAATAAATTGGAATAATATCTGTGACACAACTTAAGGATTTCCTCAGCTTTAACAGTAACAGACCCCTCGTTGTTCAACTGGAAAGCTAGTGCTTAATGTCTGCAATGTAACTGATTTAATTGTAGATATGTTACAGATATGAATATGATATCTGCAAGTGGGGACGTGTTTACCGTATTTACAATATGTGAAACCTTTCTGATAGAGCAGACTTTGACACAGCAACGGTAAACATCATTTGAAGAGAAGGATATATACACAACACACCAATTGCGTTTTTAAAATGTAGTAGCTCATTGAATGTTGTTCTCATTGTTTTCTACTGTCTTAATGTGTTAGCTTGTTACTTTTGCTGTTGGTACTTTTCCCATTCCTAAACACTAAAATACAGGAAAAAAAGAAACACGGCGGCGTCCATTTTGTTGTTAGTTGCCTAGCAACAATGTTCCCATAACATACAACACTTGAAAGCCAAGCATATTATCATGGATGTATTCTTGTGCCGCAAATATGACTTAACCAATTCAATTTGAAGGAAGTAATAGCACCATTAAAATAAAAAAACTTACTTGAGGTCCTTGACTTTGGCGGTCCATGTTGGCCAGCGAGTCATGAAGGTGACGTCGTTTTCTCCTCTAGCACACCGACGGGAGGCCGGTGTGCTATACGGCTACTATTTTATGTAGCTATTATAGTAAAAGAAAAAGTACGGGCGCTGGTATATACATTAACTGTCCTTTTATTCCAAAAGTCGTATTTAATAAAGCCCCGGAGGGCGGGAGTGGATGAACCCGGTTAAACAGTAACCGCCCGTACTGGACGCTCTAAGAAGTAAAGCGAACGCGCCCGCAACGAGGCAGGGATCATTTCATTGGTCAACACTACACCTGGCATTCTATTGGTTGGGGAATTTTGACAGGGTTGTTGCACAAAAAATCCAAGAGCAGAGCAGAAATCTGAGAGCAGACTAGGGGTGGGCGATACTGCAAAATTTGGTTTCGATCCGATACCAAGTAATACAGGGCCAGAATCGTCGATATCGATACCGATACCGATACTTTTTATTATTAAAAGCGGCTTATGTACTTTCATGTAGGGGAGAGCAGTGTATCATGATTTATGAGGTGAATGCATCATCAATAATCTGAATAATCTAAATCTGAATACATTTTCATGACTACTAAATTATTTGCCAAAAGTTAGCAATCATTGTAAGGTGAGTGGTAGAATTTCTACCTGCCACCTGTGAGACCCGGGTTTGATTCCCAACTGAAGCATGTATGTAGCAAGCAAAGCAAAAAATGCATGTTAAAACACAGGACAGTTTTTAAAGGCAAATAACACAAATATTTTTTTTATTATTGTAAATTGAATGTGCAAACATGGAAAAAAAAAAAGTTGAATAAACAAATTGCACACAATTATTTGTGGAGAACAATGAATGTTTTAAAACTTTCACAACTTTTATAAATAAGCAAATTGCAAATAACTAAACAAAAGCACAAACTACCCTCAACCATTCTTCTTTCCTTCAGTTAGAGCAATGGTTCTCAGGGTGCGCGCCGTGGCGCGCTGCGCGTGCGCGACGCGTATGTTGGTTGTTTGAGTGCACACGACACGACAACAGCAGTGGAGAAGCAAAGAGTGCATGCATGCACTAAGATGTGTTCACGACAACGGAACGTTGTTTGCACAGATAGTTCTACTCTTTGATGAAACTGGTATCGATCCTATTGACGCTAGAATCGATCTTCAAAAACAAGACGTAGTATCTGTAGTATCGATATTTTGGGATCGATCCGCCCACCCCTAGAGCAGACGTTTCACGAGCGCACAGAAGCAGCGGTGCGAGGAGAAGGGCTGAAGCTGGAGCGCAGGAAATCTGTGTGCAAGCAACATTATATCTGAGTGCAAGCATACAGTTTGAGCAGAAGCAGAGCAAATCTAAGCGCAAGCAGGGGCTATTTGAGTGCGAGGGCAGGGTTTGAGGGAAAGCATTACAAAATCTGAACGTGAAATCAATCAATCATGCTCTCAAATTGAAAGACCACGCTCTTGAATAAAGATAGGAAAAAAGCTCCATAATATTTGCTACAATAACAGTGAAATTAATAAATGTACAAGTTATATTTTTGATAAACATCATTAACAATTAATTGGTGTCCAGATGTACATACACACTACTGAATGAATAGAGAAACACACACACACACACACAAACATCAAGTGTATGATCCCTTATGTAACAATGTGTTTCACTCCCTGTCATACAGAGTGTGAGCTTTGTGTGTGTGTGTGTGTATGTTTCCTCATATTAAGATGTATGTCACTCTTACTTCTAGGGTGTGCAAGCTGTGATCCAGTGACACACACACGCACACACACCATAACGACTATACACTTTGCATGTCATTCTCCCCAGGTAAAGACGTGTGCCACTCCTACTCCTACGGCGTTCGCGCCGTGATCCAGTGTCTTCCTGCCTGGTTTCGATTCGTCCAGTGTCTGCGGCGTTACCGCGACACCAAGCGAGCCTTCCCTCACCTGGTGAACGCTGGGAAATACTCCACTTCCTTCTTCGTCGTCACCTTCGCCGCCCTCTACAGCACGCATAAAGGTAGGGTGGACACACACAGGTGACAGAGCATTATTTGACCAGAGATAGACGTTTTGAGAACATCACTCAAGACCTTTTCTGAATTGTTAGAATCCCAACTTTTTGTACCTGTTTAACTTGTTACACCTTTGTCCTCTTTCGGTTTCCCAGCTTCCAACGCAATAAATTAACTCCTTTATATTAAGGCTGACTAGAAGCTAAGAAGCCTCTATGAGAAAAAGGAGACAGAGGAATCTGTTGAGTGTTTTCTCAGAGAAAACGCCACTTATGCATGTCGTGTTTTTTTCCTCACTGAGGCTTCAGAGCTTTTACCTGGTGACTGTATGTGGTGGTATTGAATACCTTTTCCTTTAGTACACCAGAAGTTGGAAAGTTCAAAGAAGACAAAGGAAATAGCTACTAAAGATGAAATGTTATTGTAAGATGAGTTCCTTGATGGATCACTTGTACGCAGAATTTAAAGGTGGATTGTTAACATTTTGGAAAAAGTCTCAAGTGACACTCTGGCCAGAGATGTTGACATTTTTAAATGCATAACACTGTTCTTCTACAAGTGACAAACCTCACGCCACGCCACCTCTCTCCTCCCCAGCTGAAAAGCACGCCGATACCCAAATCTTCTTCTACTTGTATATCGGCTGTTCGGTGGTCAGTTCGTGTTACACTCTGATCTGGGATCTGAAGATGGACTGGGGCCTGTTCGACCGAAACGCCGGAGAGAACACCTTTCTGAGAGAGGAGATCGTCTACCCACATAAGGTACTTCCCCATACAGGCAGGAACCTCCATTTTATCAGAGGTGGATTTGTAGTATCTAATGTGTAATGTGTTTATAACTGTCTTGTTGTCTGTCTCTCCCTCCAGGCTTATTACTACAGCGCCATAGTGGAAGACGTGCTGCTGCGTTTTTCGTGGACTTTAACCGTCTCCCTCAGCAGAGTCTGTAGTTACCCCGGCATCTCGGACATACTGGCTACTATACTGGCCCCAATGGAGGTCTTTAGGTATACACAATCATTTTTCCACTAGTTTTGTCTTGTATCTCTCCATTTCTCTGGCCAGCTTTGCCCCTTAAATCTCAAGAGGCATTTTGCGTGGAAATTGTTCTTTTTAGAAAACGAGCATCTCCATAATTGCTCTTTTTATTCGCTCTCTCATGTAAGCTCTTGTGTAGGTTTTCCACAATAATGTTAATGTGATGCAGTTTTGATCCGTGCGGGAAAATCCTCTTTTCTCTTTCAGCTACAGAGCAGCAGCCCAGGAGCTGGTAGGGATTCAGTGTCTTGCAGGGTGGATGCTTGCAGAATGGGGGCTTGATCCCTTGATCCTCTCTAACCACTAGGCCTATTACAGCAGCAAGTAATAGGATACAGCAAAGAGAAAATAGGATAGAAATAACAATTGAGCAAATTGGGGTTTTTAAACGTAACACAACCAACAGTTACTGTGCTAGAATGCATGAAGTAAAAAAATATATGAATTAAAAGTATGAAATTGGATCAAATACATCACAGATGGAAATTCCGATTTCAATAAACTTGATATAGGGATATCTATATGGAATGCACCGCCACTTCATACTAGTTCAGCAGAATTAGTTTTCTTGACTTCAATGACTTGTATTCTAATTTTAACTGTGAAAATGCCCCTTCCTTTTGCATTTAAAAGCTATGTTTCAATTCAAGTCATCACTCCCGTCCTGCCTGACATGGTTGAAAACATAGGGGATCGGCAATATATGTGATGACGATTGGTTGAGAGGAGGATGCACGCTATCGCCCAACTCAAGCATGACAATAGGTGAATTACAGCACGTATGAAAATTGACAGTTGACAGCCCCTGTTTCTCTCCCCCAGGCGTTTCGTGTGGAACTTCTTCCGACTGGAGAACGAGCATCTGAACAACTGTGGTGAGTTCAGGGCCGTCAGAGACATCAGCGTGGCTCCGCTCAACGCCGACGACCAGACCCTGCTGGAGCAGATGATGGACCAGGAGGATGGAGTGAGGAACCGGCAGGGCAAGAAGAGCTGGAAGAGGAGCTACAGCATGAGTCTACGCAGGCCACGACTCGCCTCACAGTGAGTCTAGGAGCTAGGGTTGCACAATTCATCACATTTAAACTGAACATGCCATTTGAACATTTAAAGAGGCAAATAAACCTGATTCTAATTAAGTAAGCAGTGACCTCTATCAACCTCTATTGGTGACAAGTAGGAATTGCCAAATAAACCAGTGTATTTAGTACATTATACGCAAGAAGAAATAAGTTGAATCAAAAGTGTTTTGCTTGCGTTGAAAGCAAGTCTATGCTTTTGGGTTGCTTGTAATAAATTCTTAATGATTTAACTGTCTCTTCTTCATTGTGATTGGTCCGTCCAGGTCATGTGGTCTCTAAAAGTTGAGCTTTTGTAAACTTTTTACACATCTTTTCCAAAGCGGAGGCTTTTCGTCTAATCCCTTATGTGAAAATATAAAGGCGGCGGCAGTTTGAAAGAAGTGGAATACACAGGTTTTCAAACCAAATAGATGATGAAGCGGGAGTTTTCAACTCAGCAAATGATATCAGATCAGATCAATGATAATATTCATGAACTCATACTGTAAGCACTTTCTCCCTTCCTCCCCTCCAGGTCCAAGACTCGTGACACCAAGGTTCTGATCGAGGACACCGACGATGACTCCTGACATCAGGCCACGCCCCTCGCCTGGGTCCAGAATTTATTCAAAGGAGGAAACTCCACCTCCTAACAAAGGAATAACCCAGCGAGTCGGGCGTTGAACTCTGTCAAAAACACCCAAGGATGAGTTCTGAACTCATATGCCTACCGAACCCTATCTCCAACCCACAGCCCTCTGCCTGGGGTCAGAACTAATTCAGAGGAGGCACTTCCACCTTTTTCTTGACGAAAAAACCCAGCGAGACGGCCATCGAACTCTTAACCTACCCTTACCTTCGAAAATAACCAGGGCGGGCTTAGATCTCAAGTACCTACATCAACCCCAGCCCCAACCCAACCCTCAGCCATTGCTTGGGTTCACACCCTCCTCAAAGACTCTTGCGAACACCCCAGCAAAATGGGACGCAGACTGATTACCAACCTACCTACGCAAAGGATGTCTCCCTATACCCCCTCCTAGCCAGATCATTCCCACATAGGCCACGAACTTAAAGCCTACTCTTGTTGAGGGCCAAATTTTTACCTCCCTACCCCTGATAATACCCTTACCTTCGACTCTCCTACCAAAGCTCAAAGCATTGGCGGAGAACTCTCGACCTACACTCCCAGCAGCCCTATAACGCATAAGGAAAGGCCTTGCATATATAACCTACCATAGGCATCTCCCAAGAACTCAAGTCAACCTGTGATTTGGACCTCTAAATGAGCCCTTTTCTTCCACAAGACTATAAAAAGTGACCTCCTACTCTTCGGCATCCCTATGTCCTTCACTTAAACCCATCGAACGGTTCTTGAAACCCTCGATGGTCATGCAGGTCAACAGACTACGCCTTGCCAGAGACCTGCCCTGTCCCTTTGCGTAACGCTAATCAGTCACTAGCTTGACTGATCAAAGCACTAGCCCCTCCCCCCGCTCTTTAGCTTGCCCAATCAGATCATCACAAAGCTGCCTACCTGCACCTTACATGCTTTAGAAACGAACACACACACACACACAAACACAAGAAAGACTTGACCTCCGTTTGTAGAAAGAGTGACTGAATTGCCTATCGCCATGTGCACACACACACACACACACAGACAATGGTTGAATTCACTTTATCGTTCATGGACATGCAACACAGAGTAGACACCACCCGACCATTACTATTTTTGACATCAGTTCCCAGGAAGCAAAACCATACACACATACGTAAACACAGACTATCTGTCAACGTGGTTGTAAATATGTTACGGACCAAAGTGGGAGACGGTGTGATTTCTTGCAGATGGAAAATAATTATTCAGAAAATATCTTAAAATATTCAATTAAAAAAAAACAAAAAACTCCTGAGTTTAGACTGTGAGGAACAGCAGTCAGAACGATTGTTTCGGCCACGGAGCTGAGAAGGACTTTTACTGTTGTTTCTGGATGAAGATGAAGATTATCTTAATCATTGACCTACGGTAGCTCCCAGTCACCACATGTGAAAAAATATCCGCCATTGGGAAAGTTGAAATGATTTTGCTGAATGTATGTTGACTTGTTATTTATGTATGTATGAGTGGGAGAGATGCCTAATACCCCCTGTAAACAAGTTTAAGCCAATCAGTTTTTGGAAACATTAAATAACTGATTTAAGCCTAGTCCCATACTAAAATTTGTTTCCCCCCCCCCCCACTGAAATCTCTATTGAAAATGCAGTTAGTGTAGGACAGGGTGGATTCATGTTTGTGAAACTGGTTCATTGTGATGATGATGATGATGATGATGATGATGATGATGATGATGATGAGAAGGGGGGACGGTGACCTGTCTGTCAGACACTGAGACAAATGGTTTTAAATGACAGTGTAGTTTAACTGTTCACACTCTTATGAGACATGTGCTGTTATAACTCAGGTTGTTTTCCTTAAACGCACCGGTTTTGACGCAAGTTGGTCCAAAAAATTTGTTACGAGAAAGTGATTTTAATATATTTGTATGTGTATTCTTGATGCACAATCTGTGTTATTCAACACATCTCTTGTATGGAGTGTATTTTTTAAAGGCTGGGTGGTATTGGTTTATTTGCTTGGTCACAATCAGCTTCCTAACATGAAAGGTTTCTCAACAACCAACCATCACATCATCTGCATATTTGCTAAACATGTTTCAGAGACGCTAAGTCATCACTGACTGTAATAATGACATTAGGTAGGTTTGGTTCTCCTGTAGATTCCTGTTCTCATTTAGTTGGTTCTGTTTTAGGTTGTAATTATTTCCAGTCCATTGCTTTCATTAATGGCTAACCATTTTGCATTCATCCTAACAAGAGTTATTTAAATTCACTTGTGGATGCAATTTGGGGCGAACGAAAGCAGACCATTTCTAAAAAACCGTCAGGAGGCTCTGATTGGACAATCCCCTCCCCTTCCCTCTCCTCTCTTTCTTTCCCTCCGATCCACCAGCAGTGACCGATTCAGATCAATCCATCGGCACAAACTAGTAATACTGAAGTCAGTCACCATTAGGGCTGTCAAAATTGGCCAAAAATGACGTTCGATTATTCCTTCTAAAAAAACACATAGGTTCGAACCATTCGAATATCTATTTTTGCGCATTATGTCCATAAGAGGGCAAACCAATACAACGAGAGACATAACGACTTGTATAGGTATATTTATTTAAACATAAACATGTCTTTTAAAAGATCTACATACATTACAAAATAAACAAATAAAATAATGTCCTATACCGTAAAACTTCATTTAAAGACCGTAGACCTCTCTCTCTCTCTCTCTCTCTCTCTCTCTCTCTCTCTCTCTCTCTCTCTCTCTCTCTCTCTCTCTCTCTCTCTGCACCGTGGTTGGTGCTAGAGTGAGAACTGAGAACGCGCTGTCTCTCGAAGCGAGATCAAATGAATGATTCGTAACTGATATGTTATTCGATAGCCTAATTTTTATACAGGTTAGGTAATATTCATACTGGTTTAAATAAACAAATTGACACAACTTTATCTCGAGGTTCCACAATTTTGCTGTCTGACCAAAATCCGAAGTATTTCCAAACAGGGCTTTTTAGATTGCGGGCGGTTGTGAACTCTCTGCCATCATTACCACACGGTTGTTGTTGAATTATTCGCTCGTTTCAGCTTGACCTACATTTCATTTTCAATCAATGAAAGTGACGTTGTGTGACTTCTGTCCGTCATGCAGTGCATTCAGTGCAGCGGCCCAGGCCCACGCGAGAACTTTTTTTTTTTTTCACAATCGAATTTTAATTTTCACAATCGAATGTCTGTTTTTTTTTACAATTCGATTATATAATCGAATTTAGAATATTCGTTGACAGCCCTAGTCACCATTGAGCAATAAGAGTCACTGAAGGATTATGTGCACCTAATGCCAAACTTCATTTTAATATTGTGTTGTTTTTTTTGTCATTGCTAAAGCAGTCTCTCTGGCCAAGACTTGATGAAGGTAACTAGGATTTTAGCTTAATTTTAGTAGGTTTTTAGCATATTATTTTATTTTACTGTCTATTTTTGGAGCTTGCCAAAATCTAGAACATTCCTTTGAGGACTGAGATGTGTGATGGATTACACCAGCGTTTCCTAAACACTGGATTGGCACCCAAAAATGGTTGTGAGTCTTGTTTCTTTTGGGTCTTCGCAAGACAAGAGATCTAGTGCTCTATAGACAAAGTCAGGTTACCGATCCTCTAGCTAGCTTGGATAGTGGAACAGGTGTCGGTTCAGTCAAATCAACATGGAAACAACAAATCATTTGTGAAAGACACTTCATTTCTTAATAGGTTGACAACCTTCTTGTGCCAAACATTTTTCATTCGGATCTTGAGGAAAATCCACTTCCTGAGCTGATTGAATTGAAAGAGCTCTCACTCTTCTAAAGGTTTCTGATTCTTAATTCTAGTTAATTTGAGTAAATTTGTCCTAAATCAATTCAACAGATGCTATTTTCCATACCTCCACACTGTCCTTTGGGTTATAGCTAACCCACGATGGTTGCTACTGACTAGAAAAGTCTAAAAAATTCCTGGAATAGTGGAACTGCATTGGAAACAAATGACTTGTTTAGATGGATATTTTCTGCAGTGTAGAATGCCTTGCGCATTGAGATTGCTGCAGTACTCTGACTGCCTTGAATTTGTCTGTTTTGGTGGGAACAGTAAGCAGCACATCTCAGTTCTCTACTTTTCACATCTTATTTCACCACTAGAGCTCAGGGTCACACACACTCACACACACACAGCCAATCACAGTGAGAAGATGAGAGCAACTGGAGTGCCCTCTTCACCTGTCTGTCATCTCTGCACGACATTCACTTCCTGGGTGTTTATATATATATATATATATATACATATATATATTTATTTTTTATCTGCAAGCGTTTTTACACAGCTTAAAAAGCCTGAAATACGTTTCATTCACTACTTGACATAACTATGATTCCTTGAATTTGTCATTTCCATGTAGCAGAAACAATCATTCCATCCAAAGAAAGTTGTTTTCTACTTCTAAATGCAGGGCATTTGGTCAGGGATGTGATTTTTATTTTTTCCTCAGGATTTCATGTTTTTGAAGACACATTCATTCCTTTTGAAGGTGTTTAAGGTTATTTTTAAGGCATTTCTGCTTTATAAGAGAGCATACAGTCTAATAGTGACAGGAGAGTGGGGCTGACGTGATAAAAGTTACGAGCCAGGTTTGAACTCAGGACATCGCGAGCACATTTGCACCTTAGCCCGCTGATTCACAAGCACTAATGAAGATTCCTGGTTTTCTGTCACCTTTTATTCCTGCTTTTTTGTGTTTTTCAGACAACGCAACCCTAATGTTATGAATATATTGTGTACAAACTCACTCCACGAATGTAAGAATGTTTCATTTTCTCACACTGAATACAGCCAGAGATCTGCTTTAGCTTGTCAAAGGAAACCTAAATGTTGTCAATTACACATCTTAATGCACTGTATGCACCAAATAACACAGTATACAGTAAGCATAAGTATTGTGGCAGTGAACTTAGTAGGCTGTCTGTTTTTTTTTTTTATTACGGGTCTTTATTGGCCTCCATGTTAAAACCGTGACACTACCAAAAAAGACCAACATTACCTGATACTTGTGTTTTTGACTGTGCACATGCTTGACAGCAGTCGATGCAAAGTCTAAGCTTTAAACACTGTCCTCATATCCTTTCCATTTATTTTGCGATCCCTTGCTTTCCTTCCCTCCTTTCTATCGTCTTCCCATCTCACCTCTTTCTCTTCTCTCCATCCTCCACCTCCTCTTCTTTAGTGCCACCTGAGGGGTTTTAGTTCTCCAACTGTACTTTCAGAGCCATTGTCAATTTAAAGGAATGCACCAGGTTTTTGGTAGATTGTTCCATTGGTCAACTTACCCGCTAAGTGATGAGAACATATAGACACCAAAATCATCCATGTGTCCCATTGGATCCTGTGCGCCATGCTAACACTTTAGCATACGCTATGTTGAGTGATAGTAGACTCATTATCTCAAAAGTGAGAAAAAGAGAACTTGTAGTAGCCCTCTAAAACTAAATGGCAAGTAATCTTGAATGATAATGATAAGTTGCTAGTTCAAAACATACTAGCAGGGACTACTTTATCTGTTTCCATAGGAAGTGAATGTGGTGGGTGATGGAAGACTGTGTACAGGTAAAAATCACTGCACGGTGGATGAATATGTGGTTGCTCATCAAAAATAAACCTGGCTACATCAGCTATATTGATATTTCATTAAAAAAAAAATGGATCTCCAGGCCATAGAATATAATCACCAACAACTTTTTATCACTAAAAGTTCAGTCCTCTTAATTTGGATAATGCTTAAAAAAAACAAACTTGGATGATTTCAATTTCTTTGTTCTCATCAATTAACAGCTAAGTTGACCAGCAGGACAATCCTTCAATACCACACCCAAGCCTAATAACGTTATGTATACAAGCAATATTGATTTTGGTTGAATGATCTATGTCTTAATAATGCAGTCCAAATCCATCTATCGAAAGAGTTGTTTTAAGAGTGAATTTGCGAGGGCTGAATGATTTTAAACCTATGTTGCTTTGGTTTATATTTGCAGAGCCACATGAAGCAACAGCTGCTCATTGGCTGAGATTGTTTGTTTTTTTTTTTACCTGGAAACATGAGCAAAATAATTAAGTACAAAAGTTTTTTGTTGTTGACTGATCTACAGCGCAATACGAATTTAAGATCAAAAGATGAATATTAGTCAAAAGAACTAACAGTCGGCTTTTGACTGTGGCTGTTTGATGTAAAAATGACGTCAACACCAAAAGACCAACTTTAACTCACTGTCACTTTTGCCACCAACTGTATTATTGAACATTTTATTATCTCTGTTATGTCATATTGCAGCTGCCAGGGTGGTGACCAGACTCATTTCTTAGGACCACATTGTTGTTGATTTCTTAGGGGTTATGGGTCGGAAATTGGATCCTTTCAGTTCTTCTCTTTTTCTACATTCCAGATGATGCCTCATGCCACTGAGTGGGATGGAGCATACACACACACACACACACTGTAAATACACACTCCCATTCTACATATACACCACACTGCTTTGATGTAAAGATGCTCCTAGGATTTAACCAGTTGATTTGAGACTGTGACAGACAGGTGGAACCCTTCCCCTTTCCCCTCTTATTGGATCGTTGCCTCCTTCCCAGCTGTCAATCAAATAAAACCCACCAGTACAGGAGCTGCTGTTTCCAATGCCTGGACCAAACAGAAGCTCTTTCAGAAAGTCTGAGGAATGTTAAAACAGAACTCTGGCCATTTTCTACCTGGACCCTGTTTTCACATCTTCATCATCACATCGATTCTGACCAAAATCTCATCAGCTGCTTCCCTATAGAGCTTCTTATGTCTAGCTTGCCTGGGTGTGGCTTTCCAATACAGTCCCATAGGGCCAATGGAGACTCCAAAAATCAACCCCAACAGCACACTAAGCATGTCTGCTTCCACACCTTAATGCTCAGTCTGTAATGCGACATGTTGGTAAAAAGCTGTAAATGAAAATGATCTAATGTCTTGCCTTTCTCGTACAGTTCTCAAGCTACCATGGCCATTGCTTTAGCACTTCCTTGAATAATGAAATTTGTCAGGTCATGGATAAGCTGAAAATTAAATAGATACTTGTCTCTTTGCAAAGTGTGCGTGTTGAAAAAGACATCCTTTGGGTTCTTTTGGGTTGACTTTTGGAGAGTCCGGTGGCCTGTTAGGACTGTAGTGGAGAACCATATCTAGATAAGCAAGATGTAAAAGCATGGGATTGTGGTCAGAATTTATTGCTATGATGGAAAAAGAAAAACGGGGAACAAAGGGGACTGAGTTCTGCTTTAAAGAAACTGTATGTCGCTTTCCTACTTTGCAGGGCAATCAAGACAATTGGCAACGAAGATGTTTCTGTCCTCAAAGCTGTAAGGAATCCATAAGAAGACCTCACTGTCATCGCTGAAGCCTGATCTGGGGCGTTAAAAATTACCATTTAGCATGTCCTCTGCCCACAATTTCGGCTTTTGACAGCAACTCTACCCTCTCTTCAGCTCAGAAACGTCCCAGTTGCCAGTTGTCACGAACTTCCCGAAGGCCCTTCCTCAACCGAAGGATCGCGAAATTCAAACTCCGACCTATGAACACAGTCGGTGACGTGTTCGGCGTCCCCTGCCCTGTGGGGACATTGTGCGTTTGTTCTCTTGTTCTGTTTTTGAACACGTGTTGGCCCTCAGTTGTGTTGTATATGCACCAATCATCCTCCGGTACTCACTGAAACTCAGGGCCAGCGAAGCATGACGCCTCTCAGAGCAAGAGTTCCGATCCACGGATACGATTTGGACACACGTCCGCGCAGTCGGATTGAAACTTTACTGTGCGTTCCCACCAGACGCTTTGCACTTTTTGAGGAAACACAGGTCGAATTGACTCAGATCGGCACTCTTCGCTCTGAGATGCTTCTTGCCTACAGGCCCGAAGGTTTCTCAGCACTGTGGAACATTGAGGATTACTGCTGATTTGGTTGTGAGAAATGAACGCAACCCGGACGTGGATCGAAAACTCTCTGATATCCATATTGTTGAAGCATATAATGTTTAAATTTGAATTATAACACAGACCAAGAACCAAGATAAGACAGAGAAAGAGACTTTTCATGGTTGGTCTTCACATAACAAAGAGTTCTAGTATGTTTTAGAGATTGAAGACGCAACACGTTAACCTAATGGCAGGATGATCCGACCCAGAGAGCATTTTGATCCATGTTCTGATCCCACCATGGTGTGACCCAGAGCTGTTGATTATACAATACATTATATAATGATTACTCTATTGATTAGAAGCGTTGTATAATCGGTGACTGTGCTGTGGGTGTTGTCTTGTATGTACAGTAGCAGCGTGATGCTACGGAGGTGCCTGGCTCACCAACCCTTCCCTGTTACAGTTTTTCAGTAAAAAACGACTAAAGGTCAAAAACTGTTTGTGACCGGGTTCTTATTTCTGTTCTTCAGTCAAAGTTACACCATGATGTTTCTATGTATGTAGGGGTTTTTGAAGACCGATACTAATGTTTTTGGATTGAAGTTGCTAATATTCTTTAAATTATTCTTTAAATTTGACAATTTTCATGCCAGAAAATGACAAGTATTCTGTTTTTCCTCCAGAATTTTATTCTTGTGGGTGGAAAAGCCTCTGAAACAGCATTTAGACCATCATGGGACACTAAAACTCGCCATTGAAACCCAGGATGATAATAATAAAACATATTCATGCATACATGTGTTCAATCTGATCAAAATGCCCAATCAAAATCAATTCAGGTTAAGGTCTTCCCATAGACAACCAGTGTAGTATTGATCAATTCGATAATAAATATGAAATCAATCATACTGCATCATATTAGAGGTGGATGTTAGCGTTGTTAGCATTCCTCCTTGAAATAAATGGGTATTTTAGCCTTGAGCTAGCTTGACCAGTTAAAAAAAAAAAGATGATCTTTTACCAACTGTTGCATTTATTGCATGTCATCACTAGTAAGTTGGACCTGACCGGATGACCAAGCAGTGAACACATGTAGTCAACTTTGGTTTGTTCGATAAGAGCGGTGACTTGTGGCTGACCTTTCACCTTTGGTGGTGAATCTAAACCTATACAGATAAAATCACACAACTTTGTACATCAATCATCAAACAAAACAGTCAGATAATGTTGACTGCAGACATTTGTCATTCTCTTAATGCAGTGGTTCTCAAGTTGGAGTCCAGAGACGCCACGGGGTCTCCAACAAAATAGTGATTAGTTCAGTTTCACCATCCATTATTTCAAGATAGTACAATAAGAGAACATCTACAACTGACAGTTTTGGTCAGAGGTTTCACTTTCCACTGTTTTCTCCCCGTCTACAGCGCAGACAGATATGAGAAATCTTTTCAGGTGAAGGTCCGGAGGTTAAAATGTCATCATCAGATGGAGTCTGCAGCCTAAAGCAAATCAATCTGTGCCGTCTTTGACTTGAGAAAGCTGGGGAACCCCTGAACTAATCATTTCACATCTTACACGCAGAGGAATCTCTTTTTACATGTCATTTTTTGCTTGTCTCTTGTTTGAATCAGTTGGCAGATTGAAGGAACAAAACCTGATTGACTTTTTCTTTTTTTTTGTGAGGCAAGCAGTGTTTTCTCTCTGCCTTGTTCACATCTTCACATTATTATATAAATTATAAATACTAAAATATGAAAATATAAAAATAGGATTAAAGCTTAAATATCCTGAAAGGTACAAAGGCAAAAAAAACTCCAGTCAAATACATCCGCACATCTCCTAAAGAAGCTGAATATTTAAAAGTTGGATAAACTGTAGATAAATGTAAAATTTGTTTGATGGATAATCATAAAATCCCCATACTGCAAAAAATATATTTCACATATATTAGAGATATGTTTCAAAACATACAAAAATATTCTTCCTATGCACTGATGACAATACATACTGTATCTGCAAGTATAAACAAATATATATTGTATATATATATAGATTTTGATGAATGCCATACACATGTACTATATTTTTGTATATATTCTCTTCTCTTCTCTTCCATTAGGAGCTGAGGCTTATAGAGGCGTTGTGTTGTAGTGAATGGTAATGACCAGGAGGTAGCAGTATGCCATAACAAAAAGCACTATAATATTCCTATGATATTACTATAGGGACTTACAGTGTGTCTATGATACACAACAGTGAGTTTAGAGTGACTTCATCATACCTTATGGTATTTTATCTCATAAGTACTGTATAATTGTTTAATAATCAGTCCATGTTCCCTTGATAAATAAAGCTTTGTTTCTTGTTAGTAGTTACCCTCTAAACAGTTTGTCAGGTAGATTATTGACACATGCTGCCTTCTTACACAATATTTGTAGATCAGTGTGCTGTGTACAGTGGAGGAACTGTCTCAACCAGCTGATTGCAGCATGACCTCTCTCTCTCTCTCTGTTTCTGTCTCTATCTCTCTCTGTCTGTGTCTCTCTCTCTCTCTATCTCTGTCTGTCTCTCTCTCTGTCTCTCTGTCTGTCTCTATCTATCTCTGTCTGTGTCTCTCTCTCTCTGTCTGTCTCTCTCTCTCTGTCTGTCTATCTATCTCTGTCTGTGTGTCTCTCTCTCTCTATCTCTGTCTGTCTCTCTCTCTCTGTCTCTCTGTCTGTCTCTATCTATCTCTGTCTGTGTGTCTCTCTCTATCTCTGTCTGACTCTCTCTCTCTCTCTCTCTCTCTGTGTCTGTCTGTGTGTCTCTCTCTCTATCTCTGTCTGACTCTCTCTCTCTCTCTCTCTCTCTCTCTCTGTGTCTGTCTGTGTGTCTCTTTCTCTGTCTGTGTCTCTATCTCTCTCACTCAATTCAATTCACTTCAGTTCAATGAGGCTTTATTGGCATGACCATCAGTACAGTACTGCCAAAGCACATTCCTGAGGTCAATAACAAAGTAACAAGAATAAGAATAAGAATGATTATGCCTTTGAAGATTAAAATAACAATAATAAACAATAATCTATAGAGCACAAACGACGGACGCGTTTCAGCAATGAGACATCATTGAAACGCGTCCGTCGTTTGCGCTCTATAGCTGCCCGTTGAATTAAAAGACAAAAGGACATTATGAGTGCTGGCTTTTCTTTCTTCATTTATTAATCTTTGGCCGTGCACCTAAGGAGGATTTTTTGATCGAGTTGTGCTCGCACTTGGCGGAGTTTCAGCAACAGTTATAAAACATGAAACAAAAAACAAAAAACAAAAAAAATGGTAACAGTAACGGTATTGTCAATGTGTGTGTGTGTGTGTGTGTGTGTGTGTGTGTGGTTGGTCTCACTGTCAGTCTCTTGCCAAAGCAAAGTCAACAAATTCAAATGACAGTAATTAAACTTGACCACATGACAGTGACAATGAACAATAAATATACAACTGATACGCCATTAAATTAGTAAATACAACAATGAATTATCAGTCAACCAATTTATCTAAATACATATATTTTGCATTCTCAAACAGTGTTGGTCACACACTTTTTTATTTTTACACTGTCAGTGGTTCTGTCTGAGACGATGACGAGTTTTTCATTTGTTGGAAGGTTTTCAAAATATGTGCATATGGTTTTGAATTTGGGGAGGTAAAAATCTCTGATTCCTGAATAATTTGTCTCTCTCTCTCTCTCAATTCAATTCGGAAAATGAATAAAAAGCAATATTGAAAATGAAAATTTGTAATAACCAGTATAATGAGTAAAATTGACAAATACATAGCCTAACACATGTAACACAGGTAAATAAAAGGTACGAAAAGGCTCATTACATAGGCTACAGTTCTATGCAGTGTATAGTGTTACATATTTCCCTGCTAGTTTTACAGTGTTACTGTTTGAATTAGTCTCTCATTTGGGAAGAATTCTTAGAATTTCTTTGTATTTTGGGCAGTTAATGAAAAAGTGATTCTCTCTCTCTCTCTCTCTCTCTCTCTCTCTCTCTCTCTCCAACTCAAGTGACTTGACTGGCCTGACTAATCATAAAAAGTTACATAGGCTATTGCAAAAAAACAACAATAACAACAACAACAGTTTGCATAGGCTTTAGAAAACGTTTCGAGAGATGGTTCCAAAACCTATCATTCAAAAAAGTAGTGTATTTTGGACACTCCCTCCCTCTTTCTCTCCCTCACCCCCTCCCCCTCCCTCCCGTCCTCCCTCTATATTTGCAGCTGCCTTCCCCCTCCAGTGAGCGGTGCCGTAGTGAAATGTGACCTGACCTGTCCGACATGAACGGGTCTCAGCTTACCGGACCGCAGCTCAACGATCTGCCGGACGACTCGGAGCTGCTCCGGCCCTACGTGTCCGGTCTGCGGCAGAGAGCGCGAGCCCAGCTGCTCCCGCTCTGCACGCTCGACTTCTCCGACGGCTTTCTCATCAGGTTCCTGCGAGCCCGGGACTTCGACGTGGAGCTCGCACTCAAGGTACGGGACAAATCACGTTGCTATAACATGCCTGTGGGCGCGTATTGTGTGCGTGTGAAGGTTAGAAAGTTAAGGACTTTATGGTTTTTTTGTATATCGTGTCAATGGCGACGCAAATAGGGAGGTTTCAAACCGCTTTTCATGTTTTTATCCCATTAAAACTAACAGTTAAGTGACTGAGTATCCGTACTGGTTTTAGGACCCAGCGGAAGCCTCTGGCCCGGAGAAACAAGAGAAGGCGGCGTAGATTTGAGTGATATGCTGCGTTACAATCAAAGTTTGGATCCGGAAATTCCCAATTTGTATGCTGTCCTTAAATGCTCCTCGTGAGCTCCTACTTCGGAGACCGAATGACGTAAAGACGACTTGGCAGGCATACACGTGCTTTTGGTCGACAATAACAACAAAATGGAGCTCATAACAAAAGCAGTTTTTAGAATGTAGAATGAAGAGGAGAAAGTCCTTGTCAGGCATGTAATTGGCTTGCTGTCTTAATTTATTTAAAACAAATATGTGTGAACACTAAAAGTTAAACAAATAGTGAGATTTGAAACAGCCAATAGCCTACTTGTCATTTACATGGGATTTCAAACAATGACATATAGTATGAGTTACATCACTGTTACCATCAGTTATTGCCATGCCATACTAGAGTCCAGAAATAGGTACATTTTGAAATTGGTGTGTGTGTTAGGGTTATGGTTTTTAGACCCTACATAATCTAATGAAGAAGGACGTAATTCATCTCGCACATGCCTACAACTGACTAAAATGACAATATTACCATACTGCGAAACAAAGTTGCTTATTACTAATGTAAAGACCCGTCTGGATCTCACACTGCTGTCTGTAGCTGACCAAGACCTTAAACATGAATGACGCTGTTTTGCCTAAATCAGCGAAGCTTCTGGCAGAAAAAAAGATATTGGTCTGAATGCGAGACTCTCATCGACTCCCAGCCAAAACGGAAGAAGTCTAGTTTGCCTAACAGTGTTTTCAGTTAAGATGGAGCTAATGGGAAGGGAGAGCTGTCAATCATGGAAGTAGGTAACCATGGGGACTGCATTTGATATTATGATAGGATTTTGTGGACCGTTCAGGAAGAGCAGTGATAGTGTAGGGCTGGGATTTTTTGTGTTACTATTTCTAAGGACTGATTGAAACAGAATTATAAAGGCTGATTTAAAGCCAAGTTACACTTATGCGTCGAAATACGTCCATTGCTGCGCCGTAGGTGTCTATGCCAGTACAAGCATTTAGTTCTGCGTTGGTGATTCTGCACATAGACCGCCGAAACACTAGTGGCGTGCTTTGTTAACACGGATGTAATAACAGAAGAAGTAGTCGTGTTTACATTCTCTGAAGCTCGTGTTCTGGGATATTTCTCACCATGAATTCAGTGACATCTGGTGGTCTTTATAATTCGGAGATGAGGTGTCATACAAATGAACATATTTACGAACCTCCTCGGCTAGTCCCTCTTCAATCTGCTCCATTGTCTTCACTCTCGGCGGACATCAACCGGATACAGGTAGGCGGGAATACGAAGCGGGCCAATCACGGTACTTGCGGTCTTGCGTCGCCCTACACGCAGTTACATTTTTAGGGTGACGCAAGACCTGCTTGGGTCGCTTCGTATTTACTCCTACCTGTAGGCCATCCGGTTGATGTCCGCCGATAGCGAAGACAACATGGAGCAGATTGAAGATAGACTTCCGTGTTAACAAAGCACAACACTGCCATCTACTCTGTGTGTGTTATGTGTGATGTTTTCTTAACTGGTATGAACATCAGAGAGGGGAAATTACGGCAAAGAGCACAGACAAGCCCATCATGCTTAGCTTAAGTTCCAAGGTCTGGAGTCAGATTTGTTTTGACTGCCTCCGCTGCCAAATTCACTAACCTGGCAGGAAGCCCTGGTTTGCTTGTAACTGGGCAGTGTGAAGAGAAACAAACCAAACACAAAAATGCAACATAGTAAAGTATGGTTTGAGCCAAGAAACTGAACTGTGGGTATGGTCGATTATTAAGACATTAATTAACTTCTTTTGCTGTGTCTGTGTTACACTCTCAGTCAAAACAATTGGAGCTTTTAACATTAAGTGTCTCTGATGTGTCTCTAAATGTTTAGGTAACTTGGAGGATTTACTATCCTTACATGAGGCCTCTAAGCCTGTAGTAATTCTTGATTGGTTATCCTCTGATAGTTTGAAGAACTATTGTATTGACCTGAATCAACTCAGCTTATCTCTACACCTACTAGACTGGATGCAAAGAACCCTGATGAGTCAACTCTGTTGGATTTAATATTAACAACTAGACCAGCCAGCTGTGTTTTTTCCCTGGACCTGAGTGATCACTGTCCTATCGCCTGCATTAGGGATACCAGAAAGCAAGTTTCCATCTCTTGTCCATGTAAAATGGCATTTTAAGCACTTTTCTGATCAAGCATTTCTGCATGACTTATTCCTCAGTGATTTCACAAATGTGTGTGTGCTATACCTGAACCTCAATTAGCCCTCAGCTGTTTACAGATGTTTTTAGGTCTTTTGCAAACAAGCATGCCCCCTTTAAGAAATTCAGAGTGAAGAATAGACATGATCCTTGGTTCTCAGCTGAACCCTAAGAGTCCCCCACGGACTGGCAAATCTTTAGGCAGTTGAGAAATAAGTGTATTAGAGAAATGAGAAATGCCAAAACATCTTACTTTGTGTGTAAATCTGATTATAGTAGTAATCCTGCAAAATATTAAGTTAAAGCACTAAATCATCTCTCCCTACCCAATCATGTCAATCATGGCTCCGTTATTGAGAAGAAACAGATATGTTTTTAATGAACATTTCACTTCTGCTGGAAATCTGTTTGAGAAATCATCTCTGCTCTCTAGTGTCTGCAATGAGGAAGGGTGTGGATCTGTTACAAACATACTACGTGAGCCAAATTCTACACTGAGGCTTTTCTCTGTAAAGGAAGTACCTGAAGCATTTATGTCTATGCCAGTCCTCTGTTATTTACATTATACATAAATGATCTAGACTCATTAGTCACAAATAGCACCGTTCATTATTAAGCAGACGATGCGATCATATACTCATCAGCACCCTGTATTGGTTAAGCTTTCAGTAATTTACAGGCTGATCTGAACTTCCTTGCCATTCAGAATGCCCTGATCAATCTTAAACTTGTACTAATCCCACTCAGTGTATGCTCTTTACTAGATCAAAAGTAAAAGGTCCAATAAATTCTAATATTTATACTATAACTGGTATTGAAATTCAAAAGGTCCAATGTCACAAGTACTTAGTTATCTGGTTAGATGAGAATTTATCCTAAGTATAAGGTTATATTTCCTCTCTTTAGAATAACTGGGCAGCATCCTCACTCACAGAGATATATTTCATTATATATACCATGTACGAACTAGGAAAGACAGCATTTACCTTTTATGCACAATGTAAATGGAATAAGCTCCAGGACATCTTCATATTGGACAAATTCATAAGTCTAGAAGATTGAAAGTTTATCTTAAATGATGTCTTGTGTAAAAATGCTCTTGCTTTTTAAAACCGCAGAGTAGCTAAGTAATAATGCAGTGTATGTGTATTTTATGTAGAAATCATTTTCAACACTGAAAAGATGTACTGTCTCTCTAATTGATTTAATTTAGCCAATTCTCCACAGATAATTTAGTCTTTTGCTAAATATTTTCTTCAAGAGAAACTTTACTACTGTATGTTAGTTGATATTCTGGGTCTCGAAGCCATTGACTGTGTGGTGTGGCCAAAGATGGCCTGTTGTCCTGGTGCAGGTTTTTCTGGCTTTCAGTTTAGTGTTGACTTAACTGAATTATCAGAGTTTGCTCGAGTACAGCATGACTTTCACATCAAATGACAAATATGTACCAAGAACTAACTGGCTCTTTCATTGTGTCTGTGTTGAATCATGTAAAAAAACAACCCTATCTTTTGCTCACTGTCATCACTTTCATCCCTCTGGCAATATTTGATGAAGTTGTCTTAGGAATTGTTGACTGAAACATCACGTCAAAACCTAATTAGCCAGGGGCTGCCTATAGTCACTGATATTACTGTAGAGAAGTGTGTCTGTGGTACTTAATAGTGAGATAACAGTGACTTTGTCATAGTTTGTGGTATTTTTATCTCCTATGGTGTCATGATTACAAGAAGGAATTTGTTGTGTTTTTTTCTCAACATGTTAGATTTGGGAGTCTCACTGTAGGTTGTAAACAGCTCCTAATAAGAGTGTTAGGTATATGACTGAATGTGGAATTGTCACTTGGGACAACTTGTACAAGCAACCCAGAAATGCAGGGTTGCTTGTTTTCATTTGAAAAGAGTTGGCATTGAGCCAACTGTGTATAAACTGAGCAGCCAGACTGCAGTCTGTATTGGTGACCTGAGTGGTAGGGGAAGCAGGGGAAATGGCAATCCCAGCAAGCCTATAGTTTTAAAATGGCAATCTGAAAGTTAATCTTTTTTTCTTTTCTTTTTTTTTCATTTTGTCTCCATCTTTGTTGCTCAGCGCTCATTGCTGTGGTGTTTCTGCACTTCCCAGAGATCACCTGTCAATCAAACAGTGTGTCCAGTACTGTGACGTCTTTTTCCTTTTATATGTTGAAGTTTGAGTTTCTCTTTTCTTTATCTGTTCTTCTTCTGTGTATTCCAAACAAACTGGAAAGGATTTTTCCCAGGAAAGATCAAGCCCCCAGGAACAGCTGAAAGAGCTACCAGCCACTGGGTGTTTCGAACAGCAAATGTAAAAGCTTTCATGAACTGACTATAGGGAACCGAAGTTCATGTAATTTCTGTCAACCCTTGGGTTGACTTTACCCGATATGTCAGTGTATGGGAGGTTACTTCATATAAGCAATCTAAAAAGCATATGACTTTGATTTTGAAATATGTTCTAGGAAGCATCAACACATCTCACTTGGCTTAATTTCACAAAAATCTGTTCAGTATTATTCAATTCAAAAAACTTTATTTATCCCCGAGGGGGATAAAAAGGGCTTGCACAGTAGGACATAAAAATACAGTCACAGACAACAACAAGAATAAAGTGCAGATTGGCACTATGTGCAAAATGTTAAAAAATGATCCGGCATGAGGTTGGCTCATAAGTGGGGACGGGCTAAGGAGGAGTCAGAGTTCAGAGGGCGGACAGCCTCTGGTACAAAGGTTGCCCTCCTCTAAGTCCTGCATCCAGGGCAGCGTAGGCGCCGGCCTGATGGCAGCCACTTGAATGCTGCAGACAGAGTGTGGGTGGGGTCATGTATAATCCGATTCGCTGTCTGCATGATTTGCTGACCACAGACAGAAGACAGAGATCTCAGGGGGTGCCCAATCATTTTTGAGCATGTGTTCACAACACTTTGTAGCCGTTTTCTGTTCTGAATGGCCAGGGAATGGAACCAGCAAGTAATGGAGAAGGTTAATACTAGGGCTGAAACGATTCCTCGAGAAACTCGAGTAACTCGATTACTAAAAATCATCGATGCAAATTCTTTGCATCGAAGCTTCGTTTAATCCATATAACTATATACACACTCAGTGTTTCGCACGGATGATTATTACTGTTGCACAACGCGCTGGAGAAAGAGAGAGAAAATAGCGAGGGGCGAAGAGAAGAGACAGGCCAGAGAAAACGACAGAAAGTGTCCAAAGTTTCGGATCCAGTGTTGCCAACTTGGCGACTTTGTCGCTAGACTTAGCGACTTTTCAGACCCCCTTGGCGACTTTATTTCTCAAAAGCGACTAGCGACAAATCTGCCGACTTTTTCTGACCATGGGAAGCAATGTTAATGTGTTGAATCCCAAAGCATTTGGCAATAAATTGGTTCGGCTGATGCCGGTTTTCTCTACTTGCTTGTCTAATCCAGAGAGGTCTGACGGTCACAGCGCTTCCCACACACAGTGTAGCTCCCTCCCTCCGCTGAGAGCAGGGACTGTAGGATATGGTCCACTTGTAATTGCTACCGGCGTACGCCGAAACTGGCCGGGTGGGCGGAGTCAGCACTTAATATTAAAACGGGATGAGATGAAGGCTAGTAAAGAATGCACGTTAATTATGGCTATATGTAATGGCTAGTTAAGAACGTAAATCAATATGGTGGCTAGTTATGATGTCCCTAAGTTAGCTAAGTTTTGCTCAAGAAAATAACCACAGAAAATAAAATGCTGCAGTCAATTTGTGAAAGCCTGAGCTTCATTCATGTTATTATTATGATAGTCACACACACATACACCCCCCCCACACACACACACACACACACACCTACTCCCCTCACAGTGATGCATAAAATACCCCAGAAAGCAAAATATCAGGTGGTGTAAGTAGCAATTGGAGCCTAAAATGCACCAGTCCAATACAGCAGGTATATTCAGTTTAGTGAGTAGGGTCAGCAGGTGTAGGGCAACCCTTCAACATAGCAAATAAATGTACATTAGCCAGTCTTATGAACTTGTATGATATTTAGGCCTAGTAATAAATATCAATAATAATTATTATTTCACCTCGTTTTCAGTAAATCACAGCGTCGTATGGACAGCTTCGTGCGGACAGCTTTTCTCTTTTGTATATTTACTATTGCTCTTTAATAAAGCAAAAGTATTTCTTATCCGATTACTCGATTAATCGATGGAATAATCGGTAGAATACTCGATTACTAAAATAATCGATAGCTGCAGCCCTAGTTAATACGCTTTCTATGTAGGAGTAGTAGAAGGTAGTGAGGATGCTCTTGTTGCTTCCTCAGAAAGTACTGACGCTGCTGGCACTTCTTCAGAATCTCCTCAGTATTGGCATCAAACTTCAATTTATCATCAAAGATGGTGCCTAAGTACTTGTATTGCTGGACCAGCTCCACTGGCTGCCCATGGATGGATGTAGTCACTGATGTGGCCTGGTCCACGTGCTGCCTGGAGAAGGACACCACCATATCTTTGGTCTTACAAACATTAAGCTCCAGATAAGAGCTGTCACACCACTCCACAAACTCATGGACGGCAGCCCCATGGTTGTATGTAGGGCCAGACAGCAAGGAGAGGAGCACAGTGTCGTCAGCGAACTTCACCAGATGGCAGTTGGGATGTGTAGTCCTGCAGTCATCGGTGTAGAGGATGAAGAGCAGAGGTGAGAGGACACAACCTTGGGGGGAGCCAGTGGCGGTGTGCAGGAGATCTGAGTATGTGTTGTTGACCAGTACTCTTTGTGATCTATCAGTGAGGAAGTCCATGATCCAAATAATTAACTGGTGATCTAAATGAAAGTGGTTGAACAGTTTATCTGCCAGAATGTGAGGTTGGAGGGTATTAAAAGCTGAGGAGAAGTCAGCAAACAGGAGTCTAACTGTTGTGTTTGGACCCTTTATGTATAGTGTCCAAAATGAATAGTTTTGCATCATCAACCTCTGCCAGCACGGTATGCAAACTGAAGAGGGTCTAGCTTTGCAGTGGTTATCCTGGTGATGTGGCTTTTCACAATGCTCTCGAAGGCCTTCATCACAAGGGAGGTGAGAGCAACTGGTCTCAGGTCGTTTAGCGTTTTAGGGTTCCCCTTTTTTGGTATGGGGATCACTGTGGAGTGTTTCCACAGCTGAGGAACTGTCCCGCTGGCCAGGGAGCTCTGAAACAGGGCTTGAAACACCCCACCTAGCTGTTCAGCACAAAACTTCAGTGTCTGCTCGCTTATATTGTCCGGCCCAGAGGCTTTGTTTGTCTTCGTCCTTTTCAGGCATTTCACCACATCATCCAATTCGATATGGAGGGTGGAATCTCCAGGAGTCAGTCTGTCGATAACTTCCTTTAACTGGGTACTGTTATCCTTCTCAAATCGGGCATAGAAGGAGTTGAGGTCATTGGGGAGAGATATCAAACTGCTGCCAGCAACACAGACAGGCTTATTGTGGCTTATTGCTTATTTGCATGAACAACAAAATTAGTTACCGAACTACACTACCCAGCAGGCATTTAGCTAGTTGGAATGTTCCATCTCCTGCAAAGGGAACAAGCTACGGTAGCTAGCTAGCTAGCTTCACAGCTACAGTGAAAAAATGTCGGCAGTTACTATCATGAGCCTGAACTCAAACTTCAGCGAAGTCCCAAACTGCATCTGAAGAGATGAAATCCTGCCATGAGCGACAGCGTCTACTCCCTAATCAATAGTTTGTACATTCTGCGTTGTAGTTCTCCATTGTTAAAAAGTCTTTTCTGTAAGTTTCTACACCCTAAAATAACAAACGTGCAAATCCTCTAAAAGCTTATGCTGCGTAGTGAGTTGAGAGGTGAATCTCAACACCAATTTGTTGCTTTTTTTAGTTGCAGAAGACAAACTACTTTACGGTCAATGGAAAATTTTGTTAGCCACTTAGCCGCTAGTCAACCACGGGAAGGCTTCGGCCTACAATTTAGCTTCGGCAATCGAGAATAACAAAATGGACATTTAGTTATATGAAAATGTTATGGATTATTACTTTAAATCCATCTGCCCAAACATCTGTAAGTCCACAATGTATTCACTCTTTTGCACAGTTTTATACACAAACACTCCTAGAAACTTTTCCTGCATTAACCATTTTCCACAGACTTTTTCAGAAGAAAAGATATAGTCATACTGTATGTGTCTAAAAGGCATTTTGCTTTTATTACAAACCAAAAACTCAAACCTGTATTCTTATTTGAACTGTGTTTGATCTCGACAGGAATAAAGAACAGGTTTTTATTTACACTGAGGGCCTGGCAGTCGATTAAGGCTTATCAAACCACTGGGGCTATTTGATCTGTGTCAACTCCCACAAGCTTATAGAAAATATCCTCTTTTAAGCACCGATGTTTGGACTATAGTGAGAGTCACCTGAAGACAAAACATCTTCGTCTTTTTCTCTCCTGTACACTGAGCCATTTGTAAAATTCCCTGACTTCCACAGAGAATTTATCAAATTCCCTGACTTTCGCTGTCTGGAATACAAACTCTCAAAACTCCATGACCAGTGGGAACCCCATGCTGTTAAACATCTGACTGACTGGCTCTCTGACAGACTATCCATCAGCTGGTCTATAGTTAATCTTCCCTCTCCTCTCCAGCTCTTTCTGAACTACCAGCATTGGCGGAGGGAGTGTCCTGAGATCAGCAGCTGCCTGGCTCCCTGTTCGGTCCTGGGCCTCCTCAACAACCATTACCATGCTGTCCTCCCGCAGCGGGACCACGCCGGCAGCAGGGTGCTGGTCTACAGGATTGGTGAGTGTGTGTGTGTGTGTGTGTGTGTGTGTGTGTGTGTTTTCAGTCCCAGGGTTGGAGGTTAGGTGGCTGACCTAGTTTTGAGGGGAAAACAGAGAGGGAGAGAGTGTGTGGTCATTAAAAAAGTGCAGGAAAGTCAGCCAGTTATGGATTTTTACTCATAAGCAGTGATGAAAAAATGAAAAGGTGGGTAAACTATGAGCTGCAGTCGGTGATCATCATGAGATAAGACAAAACTTTATTGATCACTGTGGGTAAATTTGGCCGTTGCACAAACAAAACTGGGAAAAAAAGAAATATATAGTATAAACATAAAAATAGAATATATTCAACTGAGGGATTATATAAACATAATGCAGCTGGCAGTTCAGTGAGTGAGAAGTGTGAAGTAAGTATGAGTGGGAAGTATGGGAAAGAGTGTAGATTTCTTAAATCATAAGGCACTACCACTACCAATGTAAACAAAAAAGTACTTATTATATTTTCAGAAAAGCATTAATTTATGTTTTTTCCCCTCAATAGACCATATTCAGACTTACATTACTATGATGTACACTATGAATTTAGCTCATAAAAGGTTGATATTGGCCAAAAACAGTGGGTAAACTCAATTCTGCAAATAAAAAGGTAAACTGGATTTAGGCGGATTCACCCTCCACTACATCCCAGCTCTTTACTGTGAAATGAAAACAGTAATACATTGTATAAAAAAAAAAAAAAAAGGTGTTTCAGGGATAATATCTTATCAAGAGCTCTGTGGTGCTTCCCACGCCCAGATGCAAATTTGTACTGTACATCTTTAAGCAGTTTATCACGCATGAACCCAAACTCTCTGGCTTCTCATCATGAACACAGCATCTAGCCACCAACCACATGACATAAAGACACAGTCAGACTTAAAGGACCATACCGGTGTTTTTTGTTTTAGCCCATTTGGTCGGAAAATCAAACCCAGAAGACGAATGATAAGCAGACATGGGCATCGTGGAAAGGATGATGTGGATTTGTCTTCTTCTTGCTTTAAAAAAGTTGTGATAGTCTGGCTAACTACAAAGAAGGAAATTTTTCGGATTTATCTGATAGTACGTGAATGCACCATTCCTCTCTGTCGAACACACAACAGAATGTACGTCTCCGCCTGAAAATAGTCCCTAAAGAAAATATTGTTTTAGATTAGGTTAAAGGTTAAGGTTAGGCATGAATGTAATGCAAGTATAGTAATACAAACGTGTCTGTGTGTGTGTGTGTCTCCCTCCAGGCCAGTGGAAGCCTAAACACTGGTCGGCCTTCGAGGTGTTCCGGGTCAGCCTGATGACATCAGAGATCATCTGCACGGAGACGGAGACCCAGAGGCGGGGCCTGAAGGTCATCTTCGACCTGCAGGGCTGGACCCTAGGCCACGCCCTGCAGATTAACCCCTCCCTCGCCATGAAGATATCGTCTGTACTGTCGGTAGGGTTACCGCTGCGTTCAGGTCATGTCGGATTTACTGTAAATACGAGCTGCCGACTGGGAAATAACCCACTGGTTGTAATTAAAAGTCAAAATTATTAGTTATATTCATACTAATACAACCAACTCTACTTACGAAAAAGTGAGTAATGTCTGCTGCAGTTCGTTTATGGTTGATTTTAACTTCATAAATAAGAGTTATTTTGCATCTGGGCTTGATTCCAACGAGTTAAACACATGAATGCTTCTAAGCTGCAATAACAAGATCCGGATCTTCCACTTTCTCTGATATGATTTGAACGCAGCATATTGTTGCAATCAGGCCACGTCACCCACACCTCCAGCACCAACTTGTTCACATGTTTAAACTTGTCTGAAGACACTAAGACACCATGGCTGTAGTTTTATGTAGACTTTGCATGCTCCTGATCAGCTTTTTTCACACACACATTTGAGTTGATGTTTTTACAGCAAACCAAATATTGCAGTGTCAACCAAAAACCAAAAATGCAGCAAGGAGGAGTTGTGTCCTTTCGTTTTGTTTTGTTTCATTTGATATGAATCACACTTCACTGCAGGTATTTCCTTGTTGGTGAAGGAAGTTGGAGAAATCAAACCTGTAGTATTTACCGTCTGAAAGCTTAAATGAATGGTATTTTCTAGTAGAAAGCTCATATCTACTGTATTTCCCATATGGCATGAATGCAGCATAAGTATTGCAAGGTTGAGTCATGATTTGTGGGAATAAACAGCTCATATGCTGATTAGTTGTAGGGCTGAAACGATTCCTCGAGAAACTCGAGTAACTCGATTACTAAAAATCATCGATGCAAATTCTTTGCATCGAAGCTTCGTTTAATCCATATAACTATATACACACTCAGTGTTTCGCACGGATGATTATTACTGTTGCACAACGCGCTGGAGAAAGAGAGAGAAAATAGCGAGGGGCGAAGAGAAGAGACAGGCCAGAGAAAACGACAGAAAGTGTCCAAAGTTTCGGATCCAGTGTTGCCAACTTGGCGACTTTGTCGCTAGACTTAGCGACTTTTCAGACCCCCTTGGCGACTTTATTTCTCAAAAGCGACTAGCGACAAATCTGCCGACTTTTTCTGACCATGGGAAGCAATGTTAATGTGTTGAATCCCAAAGCATTTGGCAATAAATTGGTTCGGCTGATGCCGGTTTTCTCTACTTGCTTGTCTAATCCAGAGAGGTCTGACGGTCACAGCGCTTCCCACACAGTGTAGCTCCCTCCCTCCGCTGAGAGCAGGGACTGTAGGATATGGTCCACTTGTAATTGCTACCGGCGTACGCCGAAACTGGCCGGGTGGGCGGAGTCAGCACTTAATATTAAAACGGGATGAGATGAAGGCTAGTAAAGAATGCACGTTAATTATGGCTATATGTAATGGCTAGTTAAGAACGTAAATCAATATAGTGGCTAGTTATGATGTCCCTAAGTTAGCTAAGTTTTGCTCAAGAAAATAACCACAGAAAATAAAATGCTGCAGTCAATTTGTGAAAGCCTGAGCTTCATTCATGTTATTATTATGATAGTCACACACACACACACACACACACACCCACACACACACACACACCTACTCCCCTCACAGTGATGCATAAAATACCCCAGAAAGCAAAATATCAGGTGGTGTAAGTAGCAATTGGAGCCTAAAATGCACCAGTCCAATACAGCAGGTATATTCAGTTTAGTTTGATTGCAGTGAGTAGGGTCAGCAGGTGTAGGGCAACCCTTCAACATAGTAAATAAATGTACATTAGCCAGTCTTATGAACTTGTATGATATTTAGGCCTAGTAATAAATATCAATAATAATTATTATTTCACCTCGTTTTCAGTAAATCACAGTGTCGTATGGACAGCTTCGTGCGGACAGCTTTTCTCTTTTGTATATTTACTATTGCTCTTTAATAAAGAAAAAGTATTTCTTATCCGATTACTCGATTAATCGATGGAATAATCGGTAGAATACTCGATTACTAAAATAATCGATAGCTGCAGCCCTAATTAGTTGTTCACCATTTGCCTCCATTTTCTAGATCTGGCTGGCTGATAGAGTGGTTGGCTCGCTGGCTGATTGATAGCCTGTCTGTCTAATGTGTGTGTGTGTGTGTGTGTGTTTTCCAGGACTCCTTTCCGCTGAAGGTGAGAGGAATCCATCTGATCAATGAGCCAATGTTCTTCCGGCCGGTCTTCGCCATGCTCCGCCCCTTCCTGCCGGAGAAGATCAAACAGAGGGTCGGTACACTGCCAGTCAACCATACTGATTATAATGATATAGTGTTGTTGTTGTTGTTACACTCTCCACCACATAGGCTACTGGTACTAACAAATCAGAAATGCCATTAAACTAAACCAGTCTCTCTCTCTCCTCTACAGATCCATATGCATGGTTCAGATTTCTGCAACACCTTGACTGATTTCTTCCCGCTGTCCCTCCTCCCTCCGGAATACGGAGGGGAGGGGCCCGACATAGAGGAGGCGTGTGAAGAGTGGACCAATCAGCTGCTTCAGTCCGAGAATCTCCTGGAGCAGATCGCCGCCCACCCAACGGGCGACATCGCCATCGCCCCTGGCGACTCGGCCCCCACGTAGATGGAGACTCTTTCGCATCTCTCTGAGGGGCGATGCTAGGGATTTTATACGCACACACACACACACACTTGCACACTTTGAAAATGCCTGTTCATGTTCCTCTCTCTCGCTGATGTGTATGCTGACTCTCACTCTGTATATGTAGGTGTTGGCTCCATTCCTGGATGGATGTTGTGTTGCGTTCAGGGTCAAAATGGTTGACGCATTTCTACACATAGGACTTTACCTTCTCTGCAGAATTCAATAGACTTGGTTCATTTCTGTGCTGTTTTTGACTGAGAACTGATCTTTTAAACACTGATCTATCTGGTTGATTTGGTGTTTAATCATAATGTCAGCTTGTTAGTTAACTAACCATCGTATCTGCTCGCTAACCATCACTATCTTGTTGTTAACACATCTGATTAGCACACTAGCTAACGTATCTAGCAGCAGCTAGCGTTACTAGTGAATGTTAGTAGTTCTATATTAACATTAACATTTGTTGCTTTGCTAAATGAGCCTGCTGGCTAGCTAGCTAGCTAACAGTTTGTTCAGGTTAACTGAGCTGACTCTTCTCAAGCTACAACTCAGAGTGTTTTGGAGTAGAGACTAGAGCTAAAGACAAGACAGTTTACTGTCACAGTAACCTACATCTGGAAACTAATCTACCTCATCCAACTCTTCACTTTTACTGAGAACATTACTGTATGGAACTACAGCCACAACACAACAGTCTTTTTCAGCTAGCTCTCTCTCTTTCTAGCCTGGTTGTTATACAGTATATTCAGACATTATTTGCATGCAGCCAGTTCTCTACTGGACCTCCATGATGGTGCCAGATGTACTGTAGTTGACAGGAGATTTGTGACACAGCTGCAAAGCCTCTACAGTGTGTCAGTACAGCATAGTGAGTAGGGACGACAGGTTAAAGCGTCCTCCCTGCCGAAGTGTTGAGCAAGGACCAATCCCTACCAGCTGCAGGTTTCTGCTCTGTAGCAGAGCCAGACCTCAGGACGAGAATTCCCCTACAGGATGTAATCACATGACTGGAAGTACAGCAGAGATCACTCAAACTACACACTGTGCTCTTCATATGACCAAGGACAATGATTCAGCACCTGTGACACAAAGACTGCAGATGAGCATGAACTCTTCCCTCTCTCCACTTCATGACTCCATCTAGACATTCATCTATCCACTCACTCATTCATTTTTTTTGTCAGTAGTTTTAAGGTTTACCAATTTTTACACTTTTATATCAGTTACGAATGAAATGAGGGTGGGGTTTTTTGACAGTAATGAATGTTTTAATTGACGAGGTGCCTTTTTATTAGAAATGTTTATGGGTATGCGTGTGGTATCAGCTGTGATTTCTGGTGCTATTTACTATGTCAGGACCAAGGTTAGACGTGAATCTGATTTATTGGCGAAAATGAAAGAGAAAAGAAAGAGTTTGAATGGAATTGAATTTTCTAGGTGCTTTCATGCTGAGCACATACAAAAATTAAGTAAAAAAAAAAAGAAGAAGAAGCAAAGACTAAAGTTGGAGTTCTTAGGTTTTCATGTGATAGCAGAGAAACATTTTTAACTCTCCTTATAACATGTACATGATGTTGACTTTGTACACAAACTGGAAAGATCATATTAATACTTGAGGCAAAGATCCACCCTGAAAACACACTTCATGTGTTTGTTCTAAACCGCAGGCAGTTAATATTTGTGCACATTAATGTGTCACATTAAAACAAGAAACTCCAGATGGAAATCTAGACTGAACTGGCCAAAATCATATGAAGGATGTGTATTAATTCTGTTTCATGGTGGGTTTCCAGGTCAGTTTTGAGATATTGCTAAATTTTGCTTCTGTAAGTACTGTAGCTTCATAAAATATGTAACAATCATCAAAAATAACTGTAAATAGTTCGTTTGTGTGTTTTTATACCAGCTAAAAAACACCTTTAATGAGCAAACCTTTGAGCTGCTGCCTAACTGGTAGTTTACAGAGGCTTTTTGATATCTTCAGTCATTTCTATGTTATGTGGTATTTTACAGTCCAAAATTGTGAAACATCTCAGATTTTCATCATATCAATGGTATTGTCAGTAACTCCAATTTTTCCAAGTCCCTCTGTAAATTACCAACTATTTAGTTATTCATCAGAATGAAACGGGAAAATGCAGCTTGACTTTATCCACTGAGAAAAAAATGTTTGTAACTGATATGGGAATTTGCACATTCTTAGGAAATATGAGCTAATTTGAATATGTTAATAACAAAATAAAAAAAGTTATTATGCAAAAAGTGTTCGTTTTCATTCAAAAGTGTAAACCAATGGAATATCAGTTTATATTTTCTCCTAGTAGTGCAGCATGAGGTCACCATTAAAGATGCACTGATATCCAGGAAGTAAAGCTAATGGGAGTTCTTTTCATGGGGATTTAAATTCTGGTAGGTTAGGATTTTATTTCCTCTTCACCTGTGCTGCCTCACCTTAAAGGAGAATTCCCCCATACTGATAGGTATTTCATAACCTATCAACAAATGCTCAGCTGTCAAATGTCTACACTTCTAATGGCTGTAACTGGATTACATAACCAGATTACAAAAGTAAACTGTTTTTGAAGTGTGTGACAGCTATGTTTTCAGAAATAATTTTGGGTTAACCATATTTTGGGTGACTTCATCAGTTGATAATCTACTTCATATTACTGTTAAAAGTTGCCTTTGAGTCTTAAATACACTTTTTTTTTACTCTTCAGGTTTATTTTTGGGGGTGAAATACATTAATTCTGAGTTAAATTGGCAGGAAAAAGGTCTTAAAAAGTGTTACATTTGACTTTCAGACCCTGGATGTTTTCCTTCTCTCCCTCCTCCCACTCTTTCTCCTCTGTGTCTTTGGCCCCACCCCCACCCCTGCCCAGACAGACCTTTGTTCGGTGTTACTATGTCAGTACAGCTGTGTTTAGTCCCATAAGCATTATCTAGTCTACAGCACTGTAAATGCCTGGGCTCAATCCACTTTCACCTCCATCAATTTGTAATGTTATAAACTGCAGTTCATGATAGCGGAGTTATTTAACTGCACTGAAATCACCACTGATACCATAGTCCACTATTTATATGGAGTATATGGAGATATGTAAGCATTAGGCCTGTCCTGTTGACTCAGTTACTCATCTAGTATAACATGGATCTCAAATCAAAAGCTGAATGTCCCAGTGTTATGTCAGCTGCATGTACTTGTAGGTTCAAATCTGGTATTTAAAAGATAAGTCGGACCTATGTATAATTGTCCAAGCCTTCATTTCTTGACTGGATTTGAAGATTGTAGTTGGTATTCAGTATGAGGTATGCTGTTACTGTTACTGGCGATTTTTGGCCGATATTTTGACAAACCTCATTTGGACTCATTGTTAGCAGCAAGAGGCAACAGAGCTCGCCGTTTCAACTGACTGCTGACTCTAGAGCCAATATTCTCTGTGGTTCCAAGTACTACAGTACTATGTAAGAGACATGGGCGGAAATTACGGGGGGGACAGGGGGGTCCAGACCCCCCCTTCCTGGGAAAAACAGAGAGTTGTCCCCCTCAATATATCATTGTAAACATAACTATATAATTTTAAATAATATAATAATATGCATTGAAAGCACTTGTGCTAATTATAGACACAAAACAATGCGTTTTTAAGTTTCTAAAGATTGCGACCGATTTTCAAGCGGTTTGGTTTGTTACAAATGCCAGACATGTATTTATGATACAGGATACTTGGTTAAATTAAAATGCGGGTTTTCATACCAAAATTATCTTTTGTAGATGGTAACAGTAATATTTCTATAATATAATATTTAAGATTAACTTACCCTACGTAATTAGGTTCTAAGTATATTCTTTTTTTCTTACTGCATGTAAAAAGGCTGCCACTGTGTAATTTTGTTTATAATTTTGGAAATAAATGAAGACTTAATTCTTAAAAAAGACCCTGAAGTAAGTTTCTGGCAGGCTTCATAGCGTTCTGGACTTTTACACATTGACAGCAAAACATTAGAGATCTGCTTTTTCGGGAAAACTAAATCTAATTAGGCATATATTAGCTTTAGTTCAGTTAATGGGTGTTGCATCTCACCTACTACTGTAAATAACCTGCATGCTGTGTGTGTGTGTGTGTGTGTGTGTGTGTGTGTGTGTGTGTGTGTCTATTTGTCAGCCAGCCAGGTCAGTTAAAATGGCAGAGAAAAGAAAAACAGACATCCGATCATTTTTCAGTGCACCGAAACGCCAAGTAGAAAGACCCCAGTAATATCAAAGGCAATTTGATAAAATCTTCATAAGAAAGGAATGAAGTGCTTATGGAAATGTTTCATAATGGACCTCTATATACATTTAATACAACAGTACTTTTGGCGGCACCTTTGGTGTCCCCTTCAAGAATTGCTCTTGAGAAATTTTTCTGTTTATTGTCCCCCCCAACAGTGAAATGAAATATCCGCCCTTGGTAAGAGACAAATTATATATAGGCCCAAAATCACCTAACTTATCCTTTAAGGAATAACAGTAGGTTTACAACTACAGTATATAAGATGGCTAACCATATGTGTATGGGGACTGAAAAACAAAACATTTCCAGACTCACCCAGACTTTTGTATAACATGATCAAACATGATCAAATTCATTTTTCATACCTTTCCAGATTGATGTAAGAACCCTGTGTGCTATTGACTACATGTTAGTAGAGTGTCACTTATTTGTCATCTAGGGCAGATATGTGGCTTTGATCAACCACTGTTGGAGGTATTGCAATAGATCTTGGTCAACATTACACCACCTACAGTCTATACACAACTCCCTGCTGTCACTAAGGGATAATGTCAGCATAAAAGGAAAATTACTGTGTGCTTTTACAGCTATTATTTTTATTAAGCCTATAATTGAAAGTTTACAGAGATTAATGTAGAAATAAATGTCACTTTCCTATGTTTGAACGGTCTGGTGACCAAGCACACATCCAGAGGAAACCTCTGAGTTAATCATTAGTAGCAGGTGTTCATGATGACAGTGGGAAAGTGCCAGGAAGATCTGGTCAACATTTCAGTTCAGTTCCACGCAGCATGAAATCCACAGTGATTTCGAGGATTGTAGAGTGAGTGATGATTAAGTACAAGGGAGCCAATGTAGATTGGATTAAATAATCAACATTTTAAATAGTCACATGTGCAGAAATGCAATCAGAGCAGTACAAGACACTGAAGCCAGTCATTGCGTGCCACCGGGTTGAATCTTATGAGTAATAAGAAGTTTAAATTTACTAAGGACAGCATAATGTGTGTTAAAGTAAAACATGAAAAATCTAATATTATCAAGTATTTCTCATTAATTAATTTTGTCAGCTGTTTATATATCAAGCACTTTAGTTTTTTATTTGCGTAAGAAAAGCATGACTGTAGGTTACAGTTGTGTACTGAAACTGCGGTGGTTCTCCGTGGCTGCAGCTCACGCAAAGTATTATGAAAAAGTTAGTTGTTTTAAAAATCTGTCTTTATTGAGGTGGAAATTACATTATTTTCCCTCCAGAGTCGCCGTACTTCACGTGAACTCGTCTAAAACCGTTGGTCTGAAACGCTGGTCTGGAACTGCAGTCTCCACGGCTGCAGCTTGTTGATATTGGAGAGAATTTGGAGGGAAATCTGCTGGATTGCTTTATGGCACAAAACAGGAAGAGGGCGCTGTTCTTCCAGAGCAAACAGAGATAAAGCTTTCAGAGTTTCTGGTGATGGCAGATGGTGGAAGGAGGGAAAAATCACTTCCAACATGTTTATCCTCTTCAGTAAAGCAAAGTAAAGTGGACAAAGCTGGACTTCTGGCTAAATTTGCAACAAGCCACACCCTTCACACTTGTTCAAAGGTATCATGGGTTAAGTATTGTTATTTTCTATTTGTAAACTGACTGTATTATGTAAGAATTACAGTTTCAGCTGCTTCCTGATACTGAAGAGGAGAGGAATCTGTTCTACCGGTCGATCGGTAGATGTGTGGGAGTTGTGACGCAAACAGTGATGAAATCCACAGGTTAATCAACAGTTTCCTGCTCCCTCTCCACTTCCTCTTACAAACACACAGAGGAGACACACTGGATGTCCTGCAGTTTGTTATGAGAAGCAACACATTCATAATTTACAGTTACTTTTATATTCCAACCCCTCTTTTGTTGTTTTAGGCCTTTTCAAGTAGTAAAAAGTCACTTAGGACCAGAGAACCAGGCAACACATCTACAGTATGTTCTTCTTCATGTGTAGAATTCTGGCTTGTATTGCTGATAGCAGATACATCTCAATGGGACTTTAGCTTGTAGAATAGTCCTATATAGAAAACATGAGCTTGGATTAAAAGTGTCACAGAAAAAATAAATGATCATCTTCAATAATACACAGGGTCACTTCACAATGGATTATTCCTGTAGTCGTCTGATTTCCTCCTTGACTTCCACGGTAAAATGACACAAGAAAACAGGTTCTCCACCACATACGAGAAATGAGCAGCTTGTTGACTGGGCTGTTTCGTCACCCTAGCACAGAGGAGTGTGGGTGAGAGGTTGTAAATGTAAATGAAAGCTAAGACTCTGAAGCCCTTTTACCTCATGGACAAAGTGACATTTCACACTGTGGGCTATTGATACAGCCAGGGCCTGTTTACCAGCCTCACTGCCAAGACACAGCTTTAGTGCCAGGGGTTATTTTAAACACTTCTAGACAGGGCTATAAATATATTAGATCATTGCAGGACATATGGATTATCTCAAATATGGAATTGATTCATTCAAGAAAAACAAATCTATCATTACTAAAGAAAATTCCAGTTGTCAGTCAGTGTAATTTGCTATGAGTTGTTAATTATTATCCAAACCCCAGGCAGCAAAGTAGGTTCATATGAAGTTAACCCATTTCAGCTTCACATGTGCCACTTTAGCGCCAACTGCTGGTTGAATAAGAGCACAACTTCAACTCTTCATTTGGTGGTGTTGTTTTATTGATTCGTTCCAACAGGAGCTTTAGGGGAGACATGGGATGATTGTAACAGTTTTCACATTTCTGTCCATATCTCTTTGCTCATTTGAGATAGATCTTTCAAAGTCTGGTGTAAATTTTTTGCGTTTGTCTGATACAAAACCGAGCAGTGTCAACATCTCCGTGGTACACAGAAAAAGAGTTATTCTGTCTCAAAGACAGGGAGAGAAATGTTACATTCTAGCCCGCATCCTGGGGTAATTGTAACAACACTTGGGGTTAAATGTAACAAATCAACTAACAGTTGTGTGGTGATGTTGGTAGCAGTTTCACCTGTGTGTGTGTGTGTGTGTGTGTGTGTGTGTGTGTGTGTGTGTGTGTATGCACGTGCACATTTAACATTAACAGCAAATTTAATTAGTACAACATTAACAACAGATTTTAACATTAATAACAAACAATTGTTATACATTTGCTGTGCACATATGAACCTTCAAATTAGCTGCAATTTGTGACAGAACATTGTGTGTGTGCATGAGTTTAACAAAAATGTAATGAGCATAGAGTGTGACCTTTTGAACAGAACCGTGTGTGTGTGTGTGTGTGTGTGTGTGTGTGTGTGTGTGTGTTTTCTGTTACAGCCATCCCCAACCCCAGCTATCAGCTATTAAACAGCTAGCTAGTGTAGCCTCATGGTGTAATATTAGCATAAGCTAACCATATCGTTTTAACCTCAAAAATCTGCTGATTATCCTAAGCTACGTCTGTAATTCTGACAGTAAAACACACTCTGCTATCCAAAAAACAATTTTGATGAAAAAAATGACTTTCTCACCTTAAAATCAGAAAATTGTCTATAAAATTGGCAGTTTTCTTCAGAGCTTCTTTTCTTTCCATATGTGGGCCTGGGATTAAATGGAGCATCTACTCATGTGATCACCTGATTTCTATCTTGCTCATAATTAGAGAAGTTAAAACTATCCTGTGTTACAACTATACCCGGTTTCCCCTACAGTCAATTTGGGGTCTATTTTGTTTTCAATTTGAAGTCCATTTTTTAAACTTAATTCTCTGGTTGTCTCTCATTGTCAGTGTCTTACTTAATATTAGTCTTGTTGACATGACTTGATACATACAGATTGAGATGTTTTGCTGATCTAATAACCCTTTTCCTTTTGAATCCTTGTTTTTCCTCCCTATTAAATTCTAGGCTGCTTTGTTAACTTAAATGTGACAGAGACACAGACAGCCTTGAATTAAGATTGGCTTCATACTAAATGTTTGTGTAAAGATTTGCTTCCAGATTTCTTAAAGGACAGACAGTATGATCTATTCCATTACTTTGCTGTCATTTTGAGGCATAGTTAATGGCTGTAACTACTAGATAACTACTAAGCACCGTTTTTAAAATCTATAGCTAGATGCCATATTTAGGGACATCCGCTGGGCACCCAAAGGTGTCCGGCACCAACAGAACTCAGTGCTTTCTGAGGGGGCTGCTTATGGGTGGACCAGTGCCAAAGTGGGTGGAAAACATCCTCTAAGAGAGGAAGCAGCAGCGAGTGGAAGCAGCTGTCAGCAGGGGGCGTAAGACAGCTGCTGTCAGCCAAACACTGCTATGTTTAAAGACCCCCCCAACACACACACACACAAACACACACACACACCACCCTGTCCACATCTACCCACCCACCACCAAAATACCCATAACACCATCCTACCACACAGAATTACCAAACCTTTTCATCCTGATAAATCAAATAAAAAATGAGCAATTCTCCATTCAGTGTTACTGTTTCACTGATTAGTTTAATAAGAAAACCTAGAGTTCATAAAGTCACATTTTCAAGTTGCACAGGGTGACAAACAGTTAAAAGTGAGCTCGATTGCATGGAATTTAATGCAGATAATGATTTCAAAAGCAAAAAATCCAAATAGAGACAATTTCAAATAATAATGCAGTACATGAACGAATGAGTGTGTGTGTGTGTATGTGTGTGTGTGTGTGTGTGTGTGTGTGTGTGTGTGTGTGTGTAGCCTTTAGAATAGAACTAAGGGCATTTTGGGGGGTCAAGGTGGATAGTCAAAACTCCTAGAAACAAACAATAAAATGAGCTATTCAGTTTTTTAGCTAAATTTTTCATCATGAATTTTGGAGATTTTACAGATTACTTTCAAATAAATACAGCTTATTGGGTAGCATAACTCACAAAAAATAGCTTTTGGCTAGAGATATTTAAATAGCAGATTTTTATTTTCCTAGGGACAGTTGACAGCTGCCCAGTATAACCACAGTCATCTACTGTTGGGACACCTCCAGAGTAGCTATTGAGGGAAATGATGCAAAAATGTTTTTATTTCCTTTGTTATCTACTGAAATGTTGTGTCAACTTTGGAATTGACAGTGACTGATATCAACACCAGCTGCAATGCAAAACTGTGTTTATTTTTGGAGGGACAAGGTCAGTCCATGTCTGCATGGTTGGACACACAGCAACAGATCCTGTGTCAGTTTTTGTGCTGAATATCCTTTAGACCCAAATGCTTGATTACAGTTAGATTACTATATTTAATTTTTCATCCATTTAACTGTTCAATAATGTTTTTTGTGAATTAATTCTTCATTTAAAGGCCTTATGTATGAGTTTCCCTGCCACTGAATAGGTGTGGTGGGTGACTCTGCCTTAAAGAGCTGCTGACACTAAAAGAATTTCATTAGTCAGGGTTTCAATGGAGAGTTTTAGTGTCTCATGATGGTCTAAATGCTTTTACCCAGAAGTCTCCTGTCTCTTTCAATGTCTGTCTGTATGTTGGCGTATGCATAACATCAGCTTTAGAGCATATATATGGGATGTATTTTACTATACAGATAATGAGTAAGCTCTGATGAATATAAATCAGAGTGACTGTTTAATTTAACAAACACCCTGTGGTCAAGTGCTGCACTATGATGAAAAATGGGTGGGTGCTTTTAAAGCATCTGATATACATACAGTAGAAAAGGAATTCCATGGGAATGCAAAATAAAGAAGAGTGAGGGAAAGGGAAAGAAAAATACTAGTTGTATAATATATCCTACTTGCAGGAGCAAGTCTCAAAACGCTTAGATGCATCAAAGATTATCCTGTTGTACCAGAAAGTTCCTAGTCTGTTCATTTAAAAGGTATTAGCATTTTAATATCAATAAATCAGCCTCTACCAGCCACTACTCTGCATTTTCCATTGTGAGCCACCAGGTCAGATTTGGAGGGAAATCTGCTGTATTGCTTTATGGCACAAAACAGGAAGAGGGCGCTGTTCTTCCAGAGCAAACAGAGATAAAGCTAAAGAGTTTCTGGCAGCAGATGGTGGAAGGAGAGAAAGACTGATGGAAAAATCACTTCTGACATGTTTATCTTCTTGAAACATCCTCTTTGCAACAGGAAACGATGAGGTTTATGGGAAATCTGGTCTTAATCTTGAGAAACACTAACAATACCACTGGTGTGAGATAGAGACTACCAATCATCTCCATCATGGTCTCATTTATTTACAGTAATTATACCAATGTATCACAATTCATTTGACAATGATATATTGATGTTAATAAAGCACCTTTAAATCCAAATACTTAAACTTACAAAATACTTAAACTTTATGTATTTGTATAGCACTTTTCATGCATAATATGTATCTCAAAGTGCTTTACATTCAATAAAAGTCAGAGTAAAAGATGAACACAATGTCAAAGAAAAAAGGAAAGAGACAAGAGTGTAGGGGAGGAATGATAGAGCCAGAAAGTAGAGTTTCTGGCAGCAGATGGTGGAAGGAGTGAAAGAACGATGGAAAAACCACTTCCAAAATGTTTATCCTGTTCAATAAAGCCAAATTAAAAGCTAACAATGCCAGGAATGGGGGACAAGCACCAACACCTTCTTTGCAACAGGAAGCAACAGGGTTTATGGGAAATGTAGTCTTAATTTTGAGAAACACTAGCAGTAACAATAACACTAGTATTACTAACTGTAAATTATTCTCATAACAAACTGCAGGACATCCAGTGTGTCTCCTCTGTGTGTTTTGAAGAGGAAGTGGAGAGGGAGCAGGAAACTGTTGATTAACCTGTGGATTTCATCACTGTTTGCATCACATCAAAACTCCCACACATCTACCGAAGAACAGATCCCTCTCTTCAGTATCAGATAGCAGCTGAAACTGTAATCCCTCCATAATATAATCAGGTTACAAAAAGAAAGTAACGATACTCAACCCATGATACCTTTCAGCAAGTGTGAAGGGTGCGGCCAGAAGTCCAGCTTTGTCCACGCAAAACAAGGTAGACCTACTCATGTTGACTATAGGCAAAGATAATGGAAATGAGAAGAGTGAAATCAAATCTATTCCAGTCTATAGAAACATTCAGCGTGGCCACTAGAATGAAAGATCTCACACATGTGCACATCTACATACAACAACCTTAGAAATTACAAAACAAATGATCAAATCTTTGACACTTTCATTGACTTCCATTGAAATATTAAGGGTTTGGTCTGCAAAAGTGAAGGTTTAAGTTTCATGTAGTAACATTACATAAATACACATCACAATAGATCACTAACAATAGTTTGGCCTATCCAAAAGAGAATAGGACCACACTCAATTTCTGATTTTAAAAAAAGAAACAAAAACAAAACATGATCAAATTTAGTATCTACAGATTTTGGAAATTCGATAAGGTGAAGCAGACATTCTCTATTACATGGCAAGTAGTATCCACTTCAAGCATGTGTACTGCAGTGTGATACATGAGCAACTCGCACTAAAACCTCCTCACTAGTGGAAGAATAAGCAACACTGGAATGCAGTTAATCAATTAATGCATTCAACTTGTAAACACTTATCAGCATCACTAGACATTTGATGATTGAACTTATTGTCTTAAGTTCAATCAGTTAGTTTTACTACATTAGAACTAATGATCTTTGACCTAAAAATTCAGTACTATTTCAGTCAACTCACAATTTTAAGGCAGCAAGGAAACTTATGTTTTTAAGTTGAAGTGCCTTAATATTTTCAACTTGTCTATCCAAAACATTTTTCTTTGAGACAACAGTTTGGGGATGTTGCCTCCACGAATAGAGGAGACTTGTTCTTGACCAATGAAAAACTGAGATGAGGGTGGAGAAGGATCAGTGTTTCACCAAGTTGGCAGTTCTAATAGCAGTTTTACATTCGGAAATTCGTCATTTCACATGCCTATATGTTTGTCCTATGCATGCAGTGGGTGCTTAAAGTATTCACGATTTGATGTATTGTTACATTGAGCACAATTACCACATCTGAAGTTACCTTGAAGAGATAACCAGCTGGTCTTGAAAAGGACTTAAAGAGGTCTCGTATGGTGGGAGAGTGTCTAAAAACAAGTGGAGCATGTTTGGTAACTTCCTGGAGTATTGGTTCAGCGTATAAGAAATGCCAATTTCAATTTCAATTACAATTTCCTTGATTTTTACAGAACAATGGTTGCAGTCTGTTGCAGAGCAAACATGTGGATCATGGTCTTTTTTTAGTTCTCTCAGTCAGATCTGATTTAGCATGATTTAAGGCATTCTCAATTACAAATCATTTGGACATGTCACTACCCTTGTCTAAAAAAATCATCAAATATGGAGCAATTGTAGTCTCACAAACTGCCCAGTGGGAATATTGGTCTTAAGATGGTATGGATGATTGCTTACTGGCATGTAAGAGTGTATTCCGTTCACTCAACTTACTCAATTGAGGTCTGAATGGTATTGCCATGACCTTTGAAGACTGAGAGGTGCAAGAAAATTGCAAGAAATTCACACTGCGCAAATCAGTCTCACATTTAAACTTCAGACAGTCACTACTATTATTCAGACAAATAACAGAATCCTCAAATTCTGAAGTAGTACCATTAAAGACAAGAAAGATGTCATCAGCATAGTGGTTTCATAACTTTATTTTAGAGTGGAAAGGATTGTTCTCACTGTAAATAACATCAACCACGAGATTAGCAAATGTGGGGGCTGCAGCTGTACCTATTGTTGTACCATTGATCTGTATCGATCTGTATCTGTTTAGTTTTTTTTGATTGATTGATTATTTCTTGAAGATCTAGTCACCCAAGAACCTCCTTATTCTTTTGGATAGATATCATGTTGAATTCATAGAGATTACACAGCTTAAAAAAATGGTTTAATCTCTGTGGATTCAACATGATAGCCATCCAAAAGAATAAGGAGCTTCTTGGTTCTTATTAGTAGTAGTTCTTAGTGTCTTTAAGGTAGGACTGTTTTGGGTGACGAGATCTTTAAGAAAAAAATCAACAAACCACCAATTCTGTCATGATCTCAGCCCTAGCCCTTGTGTCCTGTCATTGTCTGCCCCTGTCTGCTCCTGTTGTCTGGTCCATCACATCATTTCACTCCCAGCCCTGCCATCTTGTAGACATCCACTAGATATCCTCGGACTTCCCCTCATCACCTGTCCCCCCCTCCTGCTCCCACACACCTGTATTCCATCACCCATTAGCCCAGTTACCTTGTTCCTTCTTCTCCTGCCTGCTTCAGCCAATCACCTCCCGGACTCTCCCCTGCCAGCCAGCTGTCCCTCATTTGTAATCAGTCTGTGTGTGTATATCTAGTCTTGTTTCCTTGTAGTCTTTGCCAGTTCGTTGTTCAGTTTTGTTACGTGTGGAGTTACCTGCCTTGTTACCTGTGTAGTCCTGTCTTAGTCTGCTAAGATGCCATCTGGCCAGGTTTGGACTTTCTGTTCTAGTTGCCTTTCGACCTGTTTTCTGTTATCTGCCTTTTTTGGATTGCCTGTTTTAGTTCTGGACTCTGCCTTAGTTTTTTCATTAAAGCCTTTTTCAGCCAAGTTCCCTCTCTGCCGGTTCTTGCATTTGGGTCCAGCCTCCTTATCCCTCATACGTGACAAATTCCTGATACGATGGATCTAAAGGAAAGTTTATATGGGTGTTTTGTGGATTTTGGGGAGACCATATATCACAGAAGTAATGGGAAATGGGACTTGTAGATAATCAAACTAAAAAAAATACACCACCAAACAACAAAATGGACCCAGGAATGCAAGTTACATCGCAATTAGCTGTTTTTCTTTGGTTTTTTTTTAACAGTGTTAAAGAGTTTCAGAGGGATTTTTCCTTTAAGACCTGTGAGCAGCAGTAAAGGAATTCTGCACTTTCAGTACTTGTACTGTAACTCTCCCTATTCCATCCTGCAGGGGGAGTTGACAGGAGTTACATACTACAGTTTTTGGGTGTGACACTAAAACACACACACACACACCATTCACACTACATTCCATCCAGGTGATTAGATCAATCCTCACGCCCTTAATCAGTCCTACATACTCACACACAATCATATATACACCCACACACACACACACAAATGTGCACACAGCTTGGGGGGATTAGGTCAATTCAACGTCCTTTGTTTGTCTTTAGAGCCTGTTGTTACCTCAATCACTCGACCATACATACAGTATGTGAGAACGACTGTCCTTCCCACAGCGCACACATGCACACACACCCTGGGGCTGTGTTGTCTGTGAACTGGGGGTGTGTTTGCATAAGGAGATAGCCAAATGGTCACCGCTCTGCGACACACTCGGTCAGGAGGTTGTGTGTGTGTGTGTGTGTAGGGGGCAGGGGTGAAGGTTGTCAGTCTGTGGATAGAGATCATTAGAATATCCTTATAATATACCTACACAGGATATTATATACAGTTTAAAGTTCTCTTTAAGGTATTTGTATAGTATCCTTTAAATTTCTAATAGGTTTTCCATAGTTCCTTTTCATAAAGCAAGGTTACTTAGACTGGGGTGTGGGGTGGTGTGAATTGTTCTTACCACTGTTTCAGTTGATCAAATCAATGGATACCACTTTCGCAGAAACCAGTTATTCATGAGGCTCACGCTTTGGGCAGAATAACAGGCTGAATGCTTCCTTGCTGTGAGGATGCTCCATCATACGAGGCTGGGTTCAGCACCACCGGCCCATACTGCAAAAACACACGTCACATATACTTCACAATATGATTAAACTGTAAATACACTGCCCATCAAAAGTTTGGACACACCTGATAGAATGTACTATGTTTTTCCTTATCTTAAAACCATTTTGATCTAAAGGCTTATGCTTAAATGCTTGAAATTAGTTTCTTAGACAAATATAAATATTGAAGTTGATCCTATGTATGAATTTCTTTCCAAAGCCTTTGCCTTTCCATCAAGGCAAAGGGCGGCTACTTTAAAGCATCTAAAATATAAGATAGTTTGGATTTGTTTAACACTTTTTGGTCACTGCATAATTCCATTTGTGTTATTTCATAGTTTTGATGTCTTTACTGTTATTCTAAAATGTGGAAAATATTAAAAATAAAGAAAAATGTGGTGTGTCCAAACTTTTGATGGGCAGTGCATGTTTCAAAATATAAAAAATACATGTAGATGACATTGCAAATATATGTTGTCAACAACACTTATAGGAAGAAGATATATTCCCAATGTCCAAAATCAATTTTAAATGAATGTTGTCTACAAGTGCAAATATATTTGTAAATTTTGTATACTTTTTAAACATATCTCTAAAGATCTACTGAGTCACAGTGGTGGAAAAAGTACGCAAATCCTTTACTTAACTAAAAGTATAAATTTCAAAAACACAGGATAAGATGTTAATATCCTTTGTGCAATTACTTACAAGAGAGTCTTCTTGCTGATGGTGACCGCAACAATGAAGTGACTGACGATGGAAGGTTGACACAGAGGAGTTCTCAAGTGGGCACCCTCTTTCCTTGACGTTTCGTTGATGAGCCCACGGGACGCCAGTGAATTCTGGCGTCCCAGAAACACCCCCCTCTGTGTCATCCTGGCCTGCTACTTCGGGGCCCAGCAGGGGTCTTGCCTCTTCATCCAAAGCCACTGACTGCTTCTCTCTGCTGCCTCCGACGCAGCTTTGATGGCTAAGCGCAGGCTCTGGCCTCTGATTCCTAGGTCTCTAAGCAATCTGGTGGTAGATGTTGCCACGAAACCTCTGCACCCCACCTCCACAAGGCTGGCATGGAACAAAGGGCACACCCTGGATCTTCACCCAGCCACTGATGAAGATTAACTGGTGTTGGAAGGACGTCGTATGTAGCTCTGATGATAAAGCTCAGTTGCCTCGCTTCCATGGCCCACACATCCTTCCAGCTGATCTTCCTCCTCTCCACACTGTCCCATCGTGTCCACTGTCCCTGTTTGCCAAGGGAGACTGCCTTGGCCCACCTTGCAGCCTCCTCCTGATGGCGTACTTCCTCCACCACCATCTTTCTCCGTTCTGGTGCTGTGGCCTTAATCCAAGCTGGGCGGCTAGTTGTTAGCCCAAGGCCTCCTGTTCCTTGCTGAACTTGTCCCACAATGTCCGCATGTCTGAGAGCTGCTGTTGCCTCCTCCACTGCTTTGGCTGGTCTCCATTTGCGCCCAGATGCCCTAACCCTTAACTAAAAGTATAGAAGTACTATCAGTAAAAAGTACTTAAGTATCAACAGTAAAAGTCGTCATTCTTTCAGAGTGTTATTATTGAAGCATTAACCTGTAAGAAGTATTTTAATGTTGTCTAACTGCTCCATATACTGTTGGGGAGTTTAAACTCTAACAATGCAACGTATTTTATGAGCTTATCGTATGTTTTGCATGTAAAACCTTATTCTGCAAAGTAACTAGTAACTCCAGCTGGCAGATAAATGTAGTGGAGGAAAAAGAACAAGATTTCCCTCTGAAATGTAGTGGAGGAAAAAGTAGAAAGTCTCACAGAATGGAAATACTCAAGTAAAGTGCCAGTACCTCAAAATTGTACTTGAGTAAATGTACTTAGTTACTTTCCATCTCTGCTGACCCATATGTGGAGTGTATTTTTTTTCCATAGGTGTTGTGGGTCAGGACATCGCCCGCATGCTGTATCTCACATTTGATTGAAAGGTGCCAAAAGGTTTTCTACGCTACTTCCACACACCAAATGACTTCACACCTTCATTATCTATATTTTACAAGCCAACTCACACAGCTGGGTTTAAGTTTCAGTTTTGCCCTAGAACCCCAGCTCTTACCCTGTAACCCAGACACAAGAAAATGATTTGGAATCCAACAGATGAGCCACAGTTTTGGTCCAGATTGTGTTGGGAATTATCTACAACTGTAGACTAGTTGCTTTGTTATTTACACTCCAGTCAAAAGTTTGGACACACCACATATCTCTTTATTTTTATTATTTTCCACATTTTATAATAATAGTAAATAATCATCAAAACTAAGAAATAACACAAATGGAATTATGCAGCGACCAAAAAAGTGTTAAACAAATCCAAACTATCTTATATTTCAGATTCTTTAAAGTAGCTGCCCTTTGCCTCGATGGAAAGGCAAAGGCTTTGGAAAGAAATTCATACATAGGATCAACTTCACTATTTATATTTGTCTAAAAAACTAATTTCAAGCATTTAAGCATAAGCCTTTAGATCAAAATGGCTTTTAGAGAATGAAAAACACAGTACATTGAATCAGGTGTGTCCAAACTTTTGACTGGTTGTGTGTTTAGAAAATAACAATAAAACACATCATTTTTAGTGAATATTCACAATATTCTTACTTTCTTATTTGTAACTTTTGTTTCACTTTCAAAGCCTTATTGTGACCAACTCACACACCCACAGCTTGCATAATCTTATCCAACTGTAAATCATTCATTTAACTTTTTATTCAAGCTGCACCAGGCTGTATGTGGTCTATGCAGGATACATGATCAAGGTTACACAAAGGCAGGAAAACAGGTATTTCTATTGGAAATATGGTGACCACCGAAAAACTATTAGAGTTAGGTTTTGAAGAGAAAAAACAGGCAAAAACAAAGCACCAATCCCTCGTGTGATGGCCCAGTCTGGTCTGGTCTGACCTCACACTCTAAGGATGATGTGGCCCAAAGCACTACATCCTCCCCTGCTGAGCCGGGGCAGTCTGCAGGGTGGGGGAGGGTCAGACATGGAGGGCTGGAGTTCACAGCTACTTTCTCACACACTTTCTGCTGTTTGCACTCATAGCTTGTCAGTAGGAATACAATCATACTCCAGAAGAAGTGCAAAACCGGTTTTTATTCAATTAATTCCAGCTTTTTGATTTGCTTCTGGCATTTATACTAGTGTGCTGTGGCAGAATCACTAGTGGAGACACAATATCAGCTAAGAAAAAGAGCTATTTATGGAGGTTGCCTGCTTTTGCATCATCTGCATGTATTTTTAGGCCAGTTCATTCGTTCACAGTGGATAGTGGTAGGTGTGAAGTCATTGCCCGGTCACTGCACGGCCCAGTGCGCACGAATAAACCAACGTGCGTGCCATCAGAGGTGCTGCTGTGCAGGCAGCAGCTTAAAGTCTGTTAGACCTGAACGCTTTGACTGGGATGATAGAGAGCAAGAGCTGGGTATCAAAGTCACTTTCGCAATCAAATGCACAATGATTTTAGAGCAGCTTTAGTGCGAGTTAAAACGGCACGGAGATTACCGTGTTATGTAATAGAGCCGAGCTATTACAGTACACTGTGAAAAACACTTGCCACATCTCGCGATGGCAGGGGGTTTCACTTTTTTTTTCCAAGCTGCAATATCTAAAATCAGTAATATTTTCGAAAGTCACAACTATGTCTCATTTGTGTTTAAGGTTCGGGGCAGACATGAGGTTAATATTGATTTGTTGAAGTTTGGGGTTTATCCTCAGCCTGTAGGTCAAAGTGTTGACGAGTTCTGACTTTACAACTTAGCCAGAGGGAAACACCGCGATGCCAGGGAATCTACCATCTTGCCACGTTCCAGAGAGCAGAGTGGGAGAGGGACGGAAGGGGCGGGGCTAAGATAAGGCTAGCCACACGATTGAATAAGCCAAACGCCTCTCGAATGCCATTGGTTTGCATTTTCCCTCTCCACGCCCACGTTAGTGTAGAAAGTCTCCCACTGGTTCAGAGCGCCGTCAGTCAGAAAGTGGACGGGGTTGCTATGGTCCTGAGTTTTATGAGGCAGGAGGGGAGATTTTGATTTCTTACTGCTACAAATACAGACTCTAGGCCACCTCAGCCCCCTTTCTACTCTCTTCGCAGCAGTCTACAAGCCCAACAGCCAGAGACTCGCCATGGCTCCCAGGAAAAACGCGAAAGTACACGTAAAAGCCAAAGGTGCGTTACTGCTTTTCATTTTCATTGTGTCCTAGATTGCAGTGGTGGGGATGATGCGTTGCAACCTTCAGTCTCCACTGTCAGCAAGCAAGGCCTTTCAAAGTTAATCGGGCGTCAAGCTGTCTGTTATTTCATTCAGGGCCGTTGGTAGCAAGCCTGCTTAGCTTTAGAAAATGGTGTCGACGTGTTGGCTAGGACTTGCCGTATGGCTAGTGGAAGTCTGGGATTTATAGGTTTGGAGCACATAAACACATTTTATTTGAGCAGCTTCGTTTCTATTGTGTAACGACAACATGGTGTATTGTTGGCCCTTTACGCACAGTGCCTCCTACGTCGCCATGATTTATTTGCTTTTACTCAGGTTTCCAGTGTAATGCCACACTACCAACAGTGCTTGCATGTTTTGGTGTTTGTTACATAACGTAGTGTTTTGAAGGCTAACGGACATTCTCCCACTTGTAGTTAACTACTCTCGCGGTTGATGGATATATCGGTTCTTCCGGTGTCCAGGTTGGTTGCCCCTGGCGACTCCAGCTTCGGAGCGCGCGCACCTGGTTCTGTACCGGCTCGCACGAGAGCTCGCGCGTTCTCTCGAGTGGGTTTTATAGCTTTAAGGGAGAGTGTCTAGTGCTGTAGGCCCTAAAGCTTAGCCTGTACTGTAGGCCTATCCATTGTCAGCATTTTACGCTTTACGCAGATACACCCAGCCTTGCTAGAATGCACCCCGGGGCGCAAAGCACCCCACCCCCCCCCAATTCGGTGGCCCCAGTCATTTTGCCAAATGCTCACGTGTCAATAGAGAGAGAGGCCGTGGGTGGGGTTACACGTGGCTCTTGGGGGTCGCCGTTAGTTTTTTATATCGGGACCCCATATAGGAGTTACTTCTACGCAGTCCTGATACTTTACCAGCCCTCGTGTATGAGAAAGGCTATTACGCCAAACTCAAACTCAAAAGCAGTTTATCTTCTGTACAGTCAATCAGTTCGGCAAGCGTTAAGTGCGCAAAGCATCACCTATTTCACAAAAAACTTAGCCTATAAACAATAAGCTTTTGTGACTCACAATATTCTTCAATTCGCTCTGAGGGCCATGCATTTTACTTCAAGTTTTATTGAAATAGAGTGCGGGGTGTGGGGTGACGGTCTCCAACCTAGGTGAGACCGTGCCAGGGGACGCAGCTTGGGTAATAATGATACAGATACTACTGATGGCAATACATAGGGATTTATAATAAGAGAATCTGGCTCAGAACGAACTGGTTACCTATAGTGGGAGTATTGTATTGTTTTCGAATCTCGGGGTCTCGAGACTCCCCCATTTATCCTTGAATGGAGCTCTCTGTTGTCCCGCCTCTCCCCTCATTGTTCCCCCTGTTGTTATGTGTTGTCCTGATCCTAATCCTGCACCCAGTGTATTGTTTAATAGCTGTACCTAGATCTTCTGATCAGATCAGTGCACTTGCACTGCAAACCAGTGGCACATCAAAGTTAAATTGATCTCGATGTGTGGACCCACTCCCCCTCCTCCGCCCCCTCTCCACTCCACCCCCACGCTGACACGTGGCTGTGGGTAGACGAGTAAAGAGCCGTGTTATGTAGCCTATGTTGATGGTAAATATAAATGGGTATAAGGGGAGAGTTTGGTACAGTCTTGAGTACTCGATGTCCTTTATCAACCGCACGGGACACTCCTCCCACCTTTTCCCCATATGAAAAAGAACAATAGTCATCCTATAGTAAGTTTTAGACGGATACTATAGGGATATTGCAGCAAAACTATACGGTCCTGTTGGAATGTAGGGATACCATAGAAGATCTACATACTATAAACCACTATAGGTATATTATAGGAATACCATAGGAATCTTAATAGTGATTTTTGTTCAGAGCAACTTCTCATATCTTATTAAAGAACTAATCCAGATCAATAACAAATTACTTCTTAACTTTAATTGTCGGGTTCCGTAGGCTGTGAGTTTTTTCATGCTTAAATACGGCATGTTGCAGCCTATGGTTGCGCAACTCGTCGCTCCAAACTTTTGAATGAGGTGCAGAGGGAGAGAGCGTACTGAAAAGAAATATAATACCAACGTCAAAACTCGCACACGGAGTTTTTCTTCCATTCTAGCGATGGCAGATGAATTTAGCAGGTATTCAGTGTATGTTGCCGCAGATCAAACAGCGGTCTCATGGCAGGAAAGGTCCAGGGAACAAAATGTTCAGTTTTGAAGGTTCTTCTCCCAACCCCGCCCCCCTAAGCGGCCAATGCATGTGGGTTCAACAGTTGCTCAGTCTTATGCTGTTTCCCTATGCAATTTAAATAGATTAGCTGATCCTTTATCTCTCCAATATTCATAAGAACCATAGGTGTGACCAGTGATGTAGTGGTTAATAAAAAAGATAATCAGACAACCACTAATAGAAACAAAAATGCAATGTTATATATATTCAGAAAAACATTGATTTATTGCTTTTATTCCCCTTATAACACCATATCCTTGTGTTGTGTATCAGTCTGATACTGCTTACTATGATGTGTGCTATGGATTTATGTCATAAATATGTGTGTCAGTCTATAGAGGTGGGTAAACTCTGTTTTGCAAATAAAAGTAAAGTATAAAAGGCAAAAGTATATTTAGATGCTGATGGGTAACCAAAGTTCAAAGTGATGGATAGTAGGAAAGTTTTGTTCCTTGTGTCCAATATAGCAACATTTCACTAGGTTTTAATATAGACAAGAAGTTTGGTTAATTCCTCTGGGCTATAGAGTCTTTCTTCTGCCATATAGGCATTTGGTCTGATTTATTAAAAAAAAAAATCCTGTTATGGCATCTGTCTTATGGGACAGTGCACAGTTGACAGGAAAGATGAGAGAGAGAAAGGTGGCATGGAATTTGGGTCATAAGCTGGACATCACCAGCACATGGCACGCTGCCCTAATCTCCCATTTATCTCATTCAACACTGCTGACTGCGAAGAAACGAGCAGTGAGTCGGCACAATGCGTCTGCTTTATGAAGGAAGGAGGGTTTTGAACATATGCTCATTCTGCAGATTGTGCTAGGGATGAGATCATGCATGTCAGGCCAGAATGTGTGGATACTTATCTGCATTTTATGGACACATAATGATAAGATAATGTGTGTTATTAATCAGAACCCGCTACTTGATCTATTTTCATGTTCCTACCATAGTTTTCTTTCGGTCACTGCACTTTGTTTGAGGATGCAGAGTGGTAAACACACTTCTAGCTGCATTGGTATGAAGTGGAAAGTGCAGCCAAGTAGGTTAGTGAGTAGCTCATAGCAGGCAGCGCAGCTTCAAAGTGGGATGCAAATCAGCTTCTGTAACGCCATCTGAATGATTGGAGGGTCACATTGGTATTCATGGAGACGTCCCGGCCCTGCCAAAATGTGGACAGGACACACCTTTCACATGTTAACGATTTATCGCACTGTATACTTAGCAGCAGTATAAACTATTTTTGCGTCATCTTGGGGTTTAAGTAGTTAAAAGTCAGTGTGTCTCTTTAAGATGTGAGAGAAGTGCGCTCTGGCTCATACTTATGAAACAACCAGCAGGGAAATGTTGGCCTGCATGCCTTGTCTGTATTTATTTGAGTTAGATTATAGGAACAAACAACCGATGTTGGCTTATCAAATATTGAGTTTGGCTCATGTTCAAGCATGAAAGGGGACTAAACACTGGATTGTAATGTCAGATGTTTTGAACGGGTCACTAAATGGTCAAGAGCCATTATGTGTGTTAATTTCATCCTAAAGACGTATTGATCATACATTTGATTGAATCATAGAGCTTTGATAAGGTATTGGTAATGTCATTACTACGGTGTCGGTAATAAGTTGCACCTCAGGTGTCGTTAATGATAAGTTATTGATGAGACGTGTCACTTTCTTCAGCATTCATTGTTTTCTTTTTGTTGACATATTGCATGTTTGCTTCCTACTGAAGGGTTTATCTTTGTGTTATCACGTCACTGTTTAGCAGATTTATTTGTTGTATTTACTCTGCAGGGAGTGCATAGTCCTATATTGATTTTAAAGCAATTTTCTGTCAATGTTTCATGGACAGGTAACTTTGTAAGCCACAAACTTCCTTCTAGTCCACAATCCCATCTCCATGTTTTGACTATATCTTTAGTATGAGTATTGCCCGTCTGCATTGGCTTCAAATGTTACTCATTTATCTGTTTGTTTTTACTTTTCTGTCACATCTTCTTACTTTCTACATGATCTATCATTTCACTCCTTCAGGCCTCCTCCTCTTCATCCTCCTCCTCCTCCTCCTCCCTTCCTAAGGGCTCAGTTGCTGAAGTCTGCAGAACTGAAGGGGTAACAGCCTTGTCTGCTCCGCACTGAGACTGTGTTTCCTGCTCTGTTTTGCCTGTGTGTGTATGTGTGTTTTTGTTTTTGCAGAGTGTGTACTTTCTGCAAACTGACCCCTGCTGTCATAAAACACCACCATATAACCTTGCATGGAAGTGCTATGGTGTGTGTGTGTCAGGGACTTAGTTTGGGCTTGGTGCTGCATCATACTGTTGAGTCTTAAAGCAAACATTACCAAGTTCAAAGATTAGAGGAATAACTTCTGCCTGTTGCATGTGGTGAATTTTCCAGGGTAGTAGTAGTAATATTAGTATCAGTATTAGTAGGGTTATTGATGACCTATTTAGCACTTGTATAAAAGCATATAGAGATTCAGAGTGCTTTACAAAAAGTGTATACAGATTCAAACTTGATCTTCTCCCCTATAGGAACTCTGCTGAAGTTGAAACTAGCAGCGTGTGTGTGCTGTGTTTGACCAGCTTGTTTGGTTGGGAGTGGTACTGTGTTATTAGCATATAGTAAGCATTAGCTCAACAAACAGCATCTCTAGCTGATACCAGACTCTTCAGAGCAAAGCATGGGATGGCATTCATTTTCTGACGTTTTTATTGTGTTGCCTCGATCACATCCTCCAACACTGGAATGTCACAGATCCTGATGCCATGGGGTTGAAGCAGTCGGGTCCTGGCTGATGCAGTTGCCCCGCTGGCCATGGAATTCCTGGAATATCATAGGTGTATTCCAGTCAGGAAAAATGAGGGAATTTTGCAAATTTTCTGGGGAAGTTGGGGAATAATATACTTGTTTCACACATTCATTGCATTAGATGCGTTTCAGGCCAACTGGAGTGGAAACCAGACATCACCCCTTAGAAAAGCAACATGAACAAATCACGAAGGGAGAACATCTTAGTAAATGTCCTCCAAATTCAAAGAGTTAACTGTCGCTGCAATTTGGGGCTGCAAATGTGCAGAATGTGCAGCTTTAAAACAATTTACTAAAGAGATTCCTGAACTGAAAGGTGTGGATGTACTTTGCAGCTCGGTATGCATAGGAATATGCACATGTTCTGCTTAACTCTTTAACTCTCTTTACATTTATTTAGAGACACTCTGTACATCTTGGTTCCATCAACATGGCCTCAGAGGCGTGTGTGTGTGTGTGTGTGTTTCCACATGAAGAAATTCCTCCAAAGTGAAGACATTTTGCTGGTCCTGGCTTTCAAAAGCGGCCATTTTAAGGTTGGGTAAGGGTCAGGGGTCGGCATTTAGTGGGCAGGTTAGAGAATGAGTGCAAGTCAGTGGAATGTCCTCACAGGTATAAGAACAATGTGTGTGTATGTTAAAAGCCAGAGGGGAGAACAGTGAGTTGGAGAAGGCGGGCCACAGCAGCCCTTACATAAGACCGAGTGGAGCTCCTCCAACTGAACAATATGTACTGAGCGTCAGAGAGAAGAGACAGCAGAGAGAGTTTCCATTCGCTTAGCAAAGGAAGAGTGTGCGCGTGTGTGTGAGCGAGCGCATGTGTGTGTGAATCAACTGCCGCGGTGGTACAAGCATGGCGTATGCAGCTGGACCGAACGGTACGTCATTGCATGTTGTTTTTTTTTATGTTTGTGCACAAGTGTGTGCTTGTTTGGCAGGGAGGGGGGTGATTGGTGATTGGATGGCAGGTTTTGTTGAGTTTTTTTAGCTTGTGTGATAGAGAGCGAGAGACACACACCCACATTAGCTGGCTTGTGCATGTGCAAGTGATGGTTTCATGTGAGGGATGTGTGTGTGAGTTGTTTGTTTTTGGGTCTCTAGACTATTCAGCACAGTAGAGTTGAATAATGGTTGACTAGTTACTGAATACTTACCAGAATTACATCTTGAAGCAGATGATTTTTTGTTTAGCCCATCAAAATGAACTGGCGCATCCAGTTTCTATGTAGCCCTGCATTCTTTGCTGTTGGATTGATTTCACTATACAGTTTGTAAGAATTTGAAGAATTGGAATTCTGCTAAGTGATCAGAAGTTTTGTTTCCAATGCATTCAATCTCCATTTCACTATGTGAAACAGTACAAATTCCAATAACAATGGTATGACTGTTCGTAAACCTGTATTTCTTGTTATCTGTAGAATATCTCACCATACAGGTACTGTTTGTAATAACAATACACCATAGGACATCTTGAGGCAGTATGTTAATCCCTGTGGGTTTCTTTGTAGCGATGCCAGATGGTATAGCAGCATTCTTTTGAGTGCTGCTGTAAAGAGGACACTTCTTACAGTGCTTCACATTTTGGTGTAACAGTGTATCGACGTTCAGGTCTTTGCAGTTTCATGCTACGCTCCAACATACAAGACACAAGTTTGAAATGCCTAAAGACAGGGTTGGATTGAATTAGAATTAGCATTTTAATCGTGTTTGTAATTTTTCTGGCTGTCATGCTATTGTACAATGTAGCTACTAGAGTAAAAAGGCTTCTCTCTCCTGCTGTATTAGTCAGTAGGGCTCAGTGGAGTTGTGAATGCCCCAGGCCAAAGAAAGGATCATAAAAATGGCTGACATAGCTGAGCTGTCAGGCTGTTAAAATAGAGGTTTGTCTGTCCTCTAGAGGGCGCATCTAAAGACTCGAGTATACAACTTTTTTGGGAAACCTTCAGGCCAATGCTGACATTTCTGCACGGATTACATAATATAGCAACATCTTGTGCAGTGGAAGAGTTCAGATAAATTCATCCTGCTGTTGCCTGTGTTACTCCATTGTTACTTAGGCTTTAGGAGAGTTTTCAAAACTGAAAGTAGTAATCCTTGTGATCCCCATTTTTCTTTTTTCATTGCTGTGTTTCTGCACTGCACTTCCCATAGATCACCTGTCAATCAAACGGTGTGTCCAGTACTGTGACGTCTTTTTCCTTGGATTTTCTGTTGATGGAGTTTGAGTTTCTGTAGGTGGCCCTATAAAAGCTTTCATGTACTGGATAGAGGTTGTGGCATATCAATCAGCGACAGAGAGTAGCAAAACAGACACTTATTTACACGAAGATTACTACTTTCAGTTCCTCCAGATCGGGCAGAGGAAAGGGGACATTCCCCTCTGAAACTGGCAGTGCCCTGCCAGCCTGGCATTGATGTTGACGTCTCTTTCCCTCTCCCTCTCTCTCAGTGTCAGGGCCAGCTGGTCTAACAGCGCTATAAATAGCTCTCATTGGACCTCCAGGGCCATATCAGGCTCAGACAGAGAACCTGAGAGAGACAGAGAGAGAAAGGATGACTGTCTGACGAACATACTAGAGCGACAGAAAAGCAATAGAGAAAGAGGGGAGGGCCAGTGGATAGATAGAGAGAGAGAGAGAGAGAAAAGACGAGACAGTGGGGCAGGGCTGGGCTTTCACTTCTTGCGGTCAGTCAACCGGTCGGTCGGTCAGTCGGTAAGCCGGGCCATCAGTCGGCAGGGATGGGCGATCCGGTGACCCTGGTGGAATCCACCACGCCTCCTGTCGTCCCCACGGTGATCGCCGCGGACACCGGAGGTGAGGATGGCGGTCGGTGTAAGGGGTACGGCCCGGAGACCAGAGGAGGACAAAATAGTCTGGAGGTCATTGTATCAGGCCTGGTTGTGTGGTTGCAAGTGGATGGGTTGGGGAGTCTTGAATCAACAGCATATCTGCAGATCCTTAAAAGTCTGAAAAAGTCCTAATTTATCTAAATTTGAGGCTAAATTATTTACATTTATTAAGATGTCTTAGAGGGCTTACATTTTTCACCATGTAATGTAAACAGACTAAGTTTAATTTTTATGCAAATATGAAATCAGATAGTGGTGCTGAGAGATTTATTTTTGCATTCAGGGATATCTAGTCAAAGCAGAGCTGGATATTAAGGCAAATGAATTAAGGCAAATGTCATGAGTTGTGTAGCTTGACTAAAGGATTTTACTGGCTGCAGTGTGCCTGTTTCATTTCCTTATGTTGTATTAGATTACTTCACTTCCAGTTGGTCGCAGTAAGTTTGATCGCATCCTTGTCCACCTTTAGAGATTAATACAGAACAGGGTTAGCAAAGATTACAGTGTGTTTCTTATGAAGGATTTGAATAGGAGCAAATTCTGAGCTCAAAACTGATAGTAAGGCCTTTTGTTTCAATGGAGTTAGTTATTGTGATGGTATAAAGCTTATGCCATTGTCATTAAATGCTTTACATTAGTTGTAAACCTGTGACATGGGAAGTTTGAATGAAGGTCACTCATCATTTTGCTTGACATGAGAGTAGGACCAGAGTTGGTGCTATATTTCTATGCGTGTGTTCAAACAAAGATCATAGTTCAAATCACTCACATAGCCTATATATTGAGTGTGTGTGTCGGTTTGACCTAGCACCATGTAGCAGACTTCTCTAGCACCTGTTCATTCTCTCTGCCACTATGTCTACCCACAATGCATCGCGGGGTGTCATCGGCACCCGGAATAACTTTTCACCCATTGCTCTTTTGCATGTGGTTTATTTTCTCTTTTTCTTTTTCCATCGCTCCCTTTCCCTGGAGCCAAGTCGGGTGGAGCGGTAGAGATAGATGGCACGTAAATCCTGCCAGATTTGTCCAGATTTTAGTGTAAAAAAAATGAAACAGAATTAATCTCTCGCCTGCCAAACCAGTCGGGAACACCAAGATGATTTGGAACATGTGTGTTTGTCTCCCGCTCGACCCATATACCGAACCTCTTGATGTATTGTGAATGTGGATCTGCACTAGCATGGCCTAAGTTGAAATGAATATTCACTCTGTGTCTCACGTGTCAGAATATTATTTTGCAGTTGCCGTTAATTGATTAACCACGTACCTCTGGTTATGCGACATAAGTGTGTGTGTAATTGCTCTCTAAAAGGTAACCATCGCTCTTTCGCTAATGCTTGCACAGTAATAATACAGGTGCAGCTGCGGTAATACTAGTTTTCAGATCAGAAGTGGAATACAGCATTGAATTTGAATGCAAATGAACAAAAACTTGACACCCTCTCCTGTTTCTGTCTGTCAGATGGTGCCAAACCCCAGGTAGCCAACAAGAATGGGAAGAAGGCAGACTCCGGGTCCGGCGGCGGCAGCTTCTTCACCTGGTTCATGGTCCTCGCCCTGCTGGGCGTCTGGACATCCGTCGCCGTGGTCTACTTCGACCTGGTCGACTACCAGGGAGTCCTCGGTGAGTACACATACTGCATACTGTGGAAAAGAGTGCACACATGTATGAATACACATGTACATATACAGGTGAGAACAAGCACAGAAGCATACATCACCATATACATTTAGGCAAGCAAAGATGCACACTGCACATGTGGCTAACGCTTGCATGAAGTCTAAATTGAGCTGACTTGAGAGGTTATCAGACTGTCATTGTGAGTCAACACACTCGTAAGGAAAGGAAGAATACATTCAGCTCCTCTTAGATCGATGGATGTTCTTAAAATAGTCTTGATTGGTACAGAAAAACCAACGCGTTTTGGCAGAAAGCCTCACCAGGGTTGCATGACAAGAAAGTGGATCTTCTCGAGGATACCCTGATGTAGGCTTTTATGTACCCTTTTTTTGTTTCAGTCACCAGTTCTTTTTTTTAGAATGTCCACCAGCCTCCAAGAGTAGCTGAATTTGTTGTTCCTTTCTAGCCTTTTCTGGTTCACGCACCTTGGGTGCAAGGTGAGGTAGCAACAGTTTTGGTTTACTTCTTCAACACACTCGTATACCATCTGTCCTACTGACATCTGACATGCCACAGATGCCATCTGTCCCTGATTTGAACTTTAGCCCTGACGGAACACTGCTCACAAATCAACAGTCAGGGCCAACCTGGCAGGAGTCTTTATTTATTGGACTGTGTCAGGGATGCGATACTGGATTCACTCCACAGTGTTGCTTTGCTCATTCCATTTTGCGTTCCCACTTGAATTAAACCAAATACTTACGAAATGGGATGCAAAATGGCCACCAGAAAATGGCTGCAGATGAGAGCATGTCACATCGAGTGAAAATGGACATATTCTGAAGGCCTTTTATTAGAATATTACACAAACTAACAATGCTCTTATTCCAGCTATACTGTCATCAGCTTGACGAGTAAATCCACATACCAGTGTTTTGTGTGGTCATTACACAAAATGATGCTCTTCATAAACAATGGATCATGTTTGACTCGCCTCAAAACTAGGTGCAATGTAGTGCCGAAATTTTTGTCTCAATGTCAAACACCATTTACTGCAACTCAGTCTACCACTTGAGCAATTTATCTGCCTCAGCGAGAGGCAGTACTGTAAGATGCATGTTTTTGTTAACTGATCAGAATATACCTTCTGTCACTAATCAGCACCCCTAATGATCATCTGGAACAATCTTTTCTGTTTAGTAATCTGCTATTCATGTATGAATTCTGAATGTTTGATCTGTTGTTAATTTTGCTGTTATTCCAATATCTGTGTTTTGTGTTTTGCATGCAGACAAGGCTAAGGACTTACAAATTAACCTGTCTGAGGCCTTGCAAGGTAAACATCTCAAGGCAAATCTCTCTTAGAACCAATAATAACAAATATAATCTTCATCATCTCTGCCGTCATTGTTGTGGTTTCTGGATATGCACCCCCCACCCCTCTGGAGCCCGAATCTAAAAGAGTTCAGCCATTCCAATAACCAGCAGTATCAGAGTAATTTCCTACCATGAAAAAGTGGTTTGTGGTTTTCTACACACAAATCTTTCCTAACTTATTTGCCTGTCTCTCAGTGAACACAATGCCCGTTGTTTTTCTGTAACTGTGCCTCTCCCTTCAGCAGTGTGGAGGAAGGGTCATTCTATTCTTAAACTTAAGCCCATTTCCCTGTGATTAGACAAACATGTGATTGCCCAACTCACACATGTTAAGGACTGGAATGTATTCACCCAATGAAGAGAATTAAAAAAAAAAAAAAAAAGTCAACTTCTTCTGAAGATTGACACTGCTAGAGAGCTTGAATCTAGCCTTAATATACTGCTAACCCCCTCAATGTAATGGCATGAGGTTGATGTAAGCAGGAAGACCAGGCATGACATCCTTCTTAGAACAAATGATTAAAACTATCCTCCTTGTTAAGCTGCCAGGGAACATGTGAAGGAAAACAAGACTTGACTGTAGGCCCACCATCTACCGTATTGAATTTGGACAAATCTTCTGGTCCCAACTGTTTTAGATCCAGGGCTCCTGTCTGAATGACTCATCTAACGTCATGTCCTTCCCCTCCTCTCTGGTCCAATTTGTGTGTAGCTGGTAGCCAGTCACCAAGCAGCTTTGATTATAGCATCCTAGAGCTAGGACACAAATCAGATTTATTAGATGTCTATTGACATCTTGCTAGATTGAGGAGAAGGTCCCATGCAGGACCTTGAGCAGTGAATACCTATTTGCAGGAGAAGTTGTCAAATCCGATTTTTTCCAATGATTCCACACTAACATTTGACAACACAGTATACCCTATCCCAAATAATTGTATCTTTAAATAACTAGCACAACAAAATATACAGGAAAAGTCAAGGGGTACCCATAGTTTTTGGCACAATCGTATATTATTCCACAGTATCTTAAGTATTTTATCTTCAAATGAAACCTAGTGAGCCCTTCCCATTCCCTTCCCATCTTCCTTCCATACTTCCTCATCTGGCCTACAACACTGTCATTTGCTCCATTCACCATAATTTTTACCGTATCCCACATCACCCACATACTGTTAAAACCAAATTAATGTCATATCCCAGTTTATCCCTCAGATACAATGTAATCCGGTACTACTCCATGGATAAAATCTCAAAGGGATACTTCGACATGAATTTTAGTCTTTTTTTACTTCGCCAAGCACTTATGACAACAGTGGAAAAACTTTCTGTGTTGGCATTTCACTTAGGCTAATAAAACCTCAGCATGTTGGCATTGATAGCATTCCTCATTCAAACTGATAGGTAGAACTTGCTGCAAGTGAGCTCATTAGCTCAGGAATGCTAACAATGCTAACAAGCTGGTTTTAGGCTAGTTACTGTATCATGAGATAACTAAAATAAACTGACTAAAATTCCCCATGTCGAAGTATCACAATCATATTGCCCCTTAGTGATAGTGGTTACAGTGAAAACTGAAAGGTCCCCGACTACCCTGCTAGAAGTGAAACACTGTCCTTTCCCATATTACCCCCACTACTGTATCCCACATTATCCCATAGTTAGGTTTTTGGGAGACTATCCCGTTGGTCAGCTTACCCATTAAGTGTTGAGAACATAGACACCAAAATCATCCACGTGTCCATAGTAGATAATTTGCTCCGGTACTCCATGCTAACACTTTAGCATACACTATGTTGAGTGATAGTAGGCGGCAACGGGCCAGTCTTCCAAAAACTCTGTGTATACCTTTAACGTCTTTCTGTGTTCCATGTAACTCCCAAGCTAAAGTTAGCGGTAACTGTTAAAACATAAGGCTTAAATGTGTGCCCGTTACCCTGCTGTAGGTAAACTGGTGGCGTACGATACCGACGGCGATGGTGATTTTGATGTCGAGGATGCTAAAGTTCTGCTAGGCAAGTTGATTTATCTATAATTTTACTACTAATATGCTGTCATTATACGATCAGTGCCCTGCGGAAAGCTCATAGTCATAAATCAAGAAAAATCTATTGGATTCCCATTGACATATTTTGGCATTTTTCACTATTATTTTCATTATTAATGGTTTGACATTATCAGAGTTAGAAGATTTCTGCAGGCCACTGATACAATGTGTGTTTTGTGTATGTTGATTAAAATAAGCAGTAATTTGGGTTTTCTTTTGCATGACTGACTCTTGTGTTGTTGACTCTAACCAGAGAGACAATTTCAGCCATTTCAACTGAGTTGAGCTCCCCAAAAGCTTAAGTTCAGCGTTTCTTAAACTATGGTTTGTGATGAAAAATGGGCCATGGCCTGTTTTTCAACATCTCCACATGGAAACAATTTTAGTGTCTTTTAATGAGCCTGAGACCCAGGGTGAGAAACTAAATTCTTAAAGCTTAGGTCCTGACCTAAAAAGTTAAAGATTCACGGTGGTACCTCTATAATAAACCTGCGAGGTTTGTCAACTAACCTGTTATTCAAAGATGGAATTAATGAGGTTTTTTGGGACCGGGGCTGGGTTTAATTTACCTTCAATTCAAGAAGTGCATTTTCATTAAATTTCAGGCACTGAAAACTTCAAATTGACTGAACTGAAGGTGAATTGCCCCTAGCCTGTTTTGCACACACCACTCCCATCGATTTCCAATGGAAATGTTCTGTTTTTCTTTATTTTTGTGTTGTTTTGATCAAATCCTTGATTATTTTCTAGCAGTAGAGTTTTTGGGGCATCTCTCCTCTAGTCTATATGAAGCTCAAAGCATTCATGGCAACTGGGAGCTTTTCTTCTAGCTTGGAGGTCAGAAACATTGTAGTTCCCAGTTGTCTTCAATGCAACGCTAATCCCCAAGCCTACTGCATGTTGCATGGTTCTGATACGGGATCAGGATCCATTCCATGTATTGTCTGTGTGAGGTTCACAACTCCCAAACCAATAGTACAGTGTACACTAGATTTGACTTGATTTGACACGTTGGACCACAGATGTATGGTGCAAATGACGGTATGCCATTTGTAGTAGAACCAAGATGTGAAGAACTCTGCTGAAGAGGTTCTACACAGTACCTAAAAGAACCAAAAAAGTTTCCATTTGTTCATAGAACCATAAAATAGGACAACCATGAGAATCAGGAGTTCAGGTTGGCCTTTTATTGGGGCCACAGTGTTTACATGGTTTAACATGGAGGCCAATGAAGACCCTTAATCAAGAGCTGACAGTCTGTTCTTTTGACTCGTATCAATCTTTTGATGGCAGACTCATATTATAATGTATGTGAGTCAGCAGCAAAAAAGAGTCACTGTCCCAGTATCCACACTATTGACTGTATTTTGCTCTAAATAGAAGCATTTTAGGCTAGTATCAGAACTTGGCACTACAAGATAACGTCTTTTGCTCCAATTTTCTTGTTCTGAAATGTTGTTATACTGCAGTGCTCTGCTCTGTACCGCCACAATTACTTTGATGAGGCTCTACTAAGTCTAAATAGAGGGGAATCCAGTCTGTCACTGAAGAGGTCGTTCTTCAGTCTCTCTGTCTGTCTATCTATCTACCTATCTACCCATCTATCTGTCTATCCATGTCTCTGTAACCGTCCCTTGCCTCTGTGTTGCTCTGCTGTAATCTATTCACCAAGAAGTTTTGCCTTGCAACTTTCTGGCTCCTTGGGAACTGCTCCCATTGCTGCTTCCTGGCTTTACACTGCATGCTCCCATCCTGGCAGTATACTGTAGTTCTCTTGCACTTGATTTAGATCCTCTTCGAATCTCCCTCTTTCTATCTTTTCACTTTCTCGCTCTTATCGTACGTATTTGAGCATTTTTCTCTCAAGCTCTATCACAACTGCTTTGTAGAGAACCATTGAAGCTCCCTCTGCATGTTCCTGTTTAGGCTTTATACTGTAGTTCTCTGTCGCTTTTATACTTTCTCTCTTTTGATTCTCACTCTGTTTGTTGGTCTATCAATCCCTCTCTGTATCTGATTGTCTCTAGCTATGTTTCCATCCAATTGTCAAGTGAATTTTGCACGAACGTTTGAAATGCCACAAAAAACAAAGTGCAAATTAGGCTAGATTTCCATCAGCTGGGTTAATACGAATAAATCTACTTCCTGAATGTCAAAAGAAACGTATCCACGAGAAAAATGGAACGACTCTTTCAAGAACGCTCTGGAAGGTCAAGGAGTCCAAAGCCACTTTTGAACTGTTGTACAATGAAATTGAACCAGTCGTACCAAACCTACGTCATTATGTATTCAACAAATGCGTTTCCATTGCAATTCATCACAGAATTTCTTTATTGACAAAACTTTTCCTCCTCAAGTAAGCGTAAAAACTTAGAAATTGGAGGAAATTGTAGCAAATTTTGCCATTTTCAGGTTTTCTATTGTGATGTATCAGAATTTGCCAAAAAAATACTTGGATGGAAACCCAGCTTCTGTCCGTTTCTCTGTTTCTTTCTTTTTCTCTGCCTCACTCCTATGTCTGTCCAATTCTGACTCCAACTGCTTACTATAGAGCCTGAGTAGTTCCCTCGCTGCCTAACCTACGCTTAAAACTTCTCCACCTTTTCCTCTCGTTTCTTTCCCTCCCTCTCTCTTTCCTCTTCTCATAACCGCCTCTTTCTTTACTTCATCACATCTTTTTCTCCTTTTCTTTGATTCCATCTTCCCATCTACCTCTATGACTTTACCACTTTCTTCACTTTTCCCCTGTTCCTTCTCCACTTCTTTCTCTCCATCCATCCATCCATCCTCCGTCCATCCCCTCCCTCTTGTTTGCGTAGGCCTGACCAGTGAGGGCGGTGGTCAGGGCGAATCCGAGGTTCTGGATTGGTTAGCGGAAGTGGAGGAGGGCGGCTCTGATTGGCTTAACAGCTTCTTCACTTTCCTGTATGGTCTGATAAACCCCCTGGAGCCCCTGGAGGAGGAGCACGGTACTGCAGGCGGTGTCCTGGAGGAGCGGGAGGAGGACGAGGAGGAGGAGGAGGGAGGGGTCAGGAGGAGAGGAGCGAAAGATGACGGAAGTCAGGGGCAGAAGATTATCATAGTCGGTCTCCATAACCAATAGCCTCAGGCCAGCTAATGCCCAGCAACAGCCCAATAATCCACTAATGCACTCAAAGTTTTTCTAAAGGAACCCACATTTTTTTTAAATAACTGTCCTCACAACCCAAGCTATTGTGTAGGAAAAAATACACCCTTTCTTGAAGCTACCTATTTCCCTACAGTATTTTACTCGGCTTACCTTTGCGGACTGTGGCAACTTAAGCTAGCCAGTAGCTTTGGATACAAATTTCCTCTTGTGCTATAGGGCCTGTGACCCACCTCCTGGACCCCTACTTAGCTCTTGACAACCACTCCACTAATGAACGTTTTAGACAGGGGGTCAGTCAACACAGAATCCCTTAATGTCCAGAAACCCTACAACTTGATAAATGAGCCTCATTCTTGGGGGACAAAACATAGAATCACCAGTCCCTAGTTGGGAATATCAACAAAATCTTGCAGAGAACATTAAAACCATACGAAGGACTTTTGACAATGTCAGTCCCTTTGCTGAGATGAGGACATTTCACTCAGGAACACTTTTTGAAAAAGCCTCTTTTTGAACCTCCGATTCTCTTTTCTACAAGTTATCGATGAATTGTTTTGTGCACAAACCTGTTGGCAGCAGCCAACGACACTAGACAATGCAAAGACGCAGTGACCAGTTGCACTTGGACAACTGCTTGGTTGTCCCTTTTCTCTTACTTTCTGTCTACTCCTACTGCTGCATGCCATACAAACTGACCCTGAAAGCATTTACATTGTATACTTGGACTATTAGCATGAATTTGTACTTTGTTTTTTACTCTTTCAAGTTGGAGCTTCTTGGTTTTGTCTTGAATTCATAGTCGAATTGCCGTTGAAAGTTTGTTTTGTTTTAAATTCATGAGTAATTGAGCTAAGTTGGTGCATTCCATCCTTCAGGTGCTTGTGTACTCTGAGGTAATTAAGCTTCATTTTGTTTGTTGTTTGATTGTAGTTGGTTGCTTTATACCATTCCTCAGCTCGGTAGCAGTGTATACCCATTTTCATCAGAATCGCTCCATCCTCCCGATCATCCTTTAAACATAATAAAAGCAAACATCTTTCACCTAGTCGTCAATCATAAGGCTTATGACTTATTGGTTGTTTAATGCATAGTTTAAAATTCACAGGTTTGAATGGACTGAACTTGTCACAGGAAAGATCATAAGCTAGGTTTATTGTAGAAGCATTCTTGCAATACTTAATGGATGTTAATTTGATCCCTTGGATCACTGAAATGGCATCTTGATAATTCCAGTTTGTGTGTTTGGTGCTTTAAGGCCAGAGTGCCTGAGGGGAGTGTGCTGAAATTTGAGTCTGTTAAAGTAGAAGGGCCTTAAATAAGAACAGTGATATGTCAGAGAGAGAGAGTCAGAGAGACAAGAGAGTGATACAGTAAGGAAAAAAAGAAGTGAGGAGAAAGAGGTTCCTCCTATCTAGAAAAGAAAGTGTTTGTTTGAATCTACTGGTGTTTCTACAAGCTCGACAGCTGAAACAAACGGTGTGTGTGGGTGGATCGGAGTGTGTGTCTGTGTTTTGACAGGTTTGCAGTGTAATGGAGGCAAGGATGACACATGATTTCAAAACTGGCTAGTCTTGCTCTAGGGTGGAGTGATTCCAATTCTGCAGTAGCATTTGAAGCATGAATCTCTATGCAGGTGTTAAAGTGCTCTAACTTACACTGCCACAGATCATATAGGAATTCGTAGCTGCTCAACTGGTTAGACTGGTGAGAGCTCCCTGTCTCACCAAGTCATTGTAAAATGACTAAGCGTAGGTTGAGCTGAAAGTCACTGTGCCTCCAATCTGCCACCTAACAGGCAGAATATATTTATCACAGTCCTGCTGGCTCATCCTGCGTTGGCTTCCAACACTCTGGTTGCATTTACACCGACTTAAAAGATCCGATTTTTTTTTTTCTAATGGCTATCTTTTTATCTTTGTATAAGTTTTGGCACACATTCTTGGCTAATCACTGTAGCTGATCACTAGATTCTCATAGAGATTCCCAATTTCCCAGTTTAACTTATTAATATTTTCTTTATTTTGTGTGCTGTCCTGATTGATGCACTGATTTTTCTGATAGTCCTAACATCCTCATTGGTTTTACATCATGTTAATACCGATAGCCATACCGATTTGTATGCAAATAACCGCCTCGAGGCATGCAGAAGCCAAATGATTTGTTTGATGCCGCACAACCCATTATCAGTAATAGATCATAGTCACTTCTCACATATGTATGTGTTGGGTGTGACACTTCACCAGAGGCCATATATACATACAAGTCTACTGAACTCCATTACAAGTTGCAGACTGCAAGAACTCTAACTAGGCTACTGTGGAAAGAAGGTGTGTTTTGCATGTGGTTATGGTCTGAATTGCTGGAGACTTTGTCATTGACTTGATGCATATTGGATGCTCATTTTGAAAGTTTTCAAACTAACAATTCAGACTGGACTTTTGCTTTGACTTGCATGTTGTATGTTAATTGCGTGTATTAAGATCATATAGTACTGGGTGTTTTTTTTTTTTTGTTTGACTGTCACAATTTATGTTCTCATGTGTGTGTGTGTCACATAAACATCAGCAAAGGAGAGTGGGGTACGTGAAGAAAAGAAAAAAGAGACATGCAGAGGTACTAACTTACTGTGGTACTTACTGTGGAAATTTTCAGCCTACAAACTATCTATCAGCAATGACATTTTGTATGTTGCTATCTCTGGCTGTTCATGACGGGGGAAACACTCCTGTGCATGATTCTGTGTGTGTGTTCCCAGTCCACCCAGAACTCCCAGTCCGTAGGTTCAGGAGGAGAGAGAGGCGGAAAGCGGGAACCAGAGGAACTCAGTATCTGGCAGGCATGAGAACGGCGTCGTTAGGCTGTGGTGGGGAGCTAGCTTTGGTCTGTTAGTATGAACTAGCGTTTGCTTTGCTTCGTACAAAGTGGTGTAGTGGTAAAATAAAAGGTGGGTAAACTGCGACCTGTAGTCTGTGATCATCACAAGGCCAACAACCACCGCTATGAACAAATTGGTTATTAGTTTATGCTTTAGGTGGGTTTACCTCCCCACTACATCCCTGATTGTACCATTTTGCATCCCAAAAGTAATTATACCCAATGGCTATATAAAAAGTGTCTCCTGTGACATTGTGACAATTGAGAGAAAAATATAATTTGTGTGTGAGCTTTAGCACATGCGTCTCTGTTGGGCCCTATTTGCACGAGTAGAACTTGTTGCTTTACAGATCTGGATTTGAATACATTTGTGTACATTTTGCATAATGTTTGCTTTCAGTCATCTGCTGTATGTTTGTCTGTTAGCTAGGTTGTCTAGCAGTGCTCTACCAGTGCTCCTCTGCTTTAAAGATTGTCAGTTTGCGAGCGTTTTTGCTAGCTTTGACTATAGACCTGTTGGCTCCAGGCTGAGACGAGCTTCACGTGTCGTGTCTAGTGGGTTAAGTAGTATACGGAGCTGCTTCAGAGGCCTTGCCTTGCGCGCCGAATGGAACTTGGATGGGTGGATGGATGAATGAATGTGTAAACGGATGGATTGCTGAGCGGCATACAGCGGCCTGACTTCCATGTACACCAGTCCAATCCCAGTGTTATAACTTTGTTGTCTTGTTTGTGTGTAACATCAGATGAGAAACCAGATGTGGCCAGGAGGGGAGCTAAGAAAGGTATCGTCCTGCCAGCCAGCTGCATGGTGTGGGCTAGACGCATAGAACATAATTCTAATGAATGAGGATGATAATGAGGAGGATTTGTGTTGTTCTTTGATACTTTAAGACTGTACTAAAATACTTTGCTGTGTTGTGATGAGATACTGTAATCTACCATCTTAACGTACAGCTTAAGACCCAGAGTGGTGTGAACTTCCTCCTAATAAACTCCCATAAAACCAGTGTAAAACCACTCCTCAACTGGTCTAGGCCGGTCTAAAACTGATCTAAACCCAACCCATTGGTGTTGTCTACAAAGTCTACTCACTGCTTGGAGAAGAAATGGTCTACAGATGTGCCTACGCCAGCATACTGCATGGTGGCATCCAATAACGCATTACATTTTAGAATGCAGCATGGCCTTCTTCGCATAGTAACTCATATTGAACGAGTGGCGTAAAAGCAAATGGTGTTATCGTACGTCCGCCCCAGAAAACCCTCTGACCAAGGACGTGGGATGGAAGCTGCGGGAGGCTCTGAAGCAGCAGCTGGCCATGATCCACGAGCGCGTGGAGGCCAAGAAGATCGCCAAGCTAGCCCTGGCCGAGGTCCGACAGCTCCTGGCCAAGGAGGAGGAGGACAAGGTCTTGGAGCTGAGGAGGGAGGAGGTGACCGCCAAGGCCAGGGAGAGGGTGGCCGCCAGGCTGAAGGAGGAAGAGGAGAAGATAGAGAGGGAGGAGATGGAGAAAGCTCTGGAGAAACTCAGGAGGGAGAAAGCGAAACAGCAGGAGGAGAAGGGGGAGGGGAGGGAGAAAGCGAAACAGCAGGAGGAGAAAAGGGAGGGGGAGGGGAGGGAGAACGAGAAGGAGGGGGAGAGGAAATCGAAGAAGGGAGGCGAGAAAGAGGAGAAGAAGGAGAGAAGGGCAGAGGGGGAGGGAAAGAAGGCGCAGGAGGAGGACAGGGGGAAAGGGAAAGAGTCGGCCAAAGACAAGGGCAGAAAAGGCAAATCTGACAAAGTCAGAGGTCAGACCTGTAGTTGATATGCCAACACTGGTGGCAGAGGAGGTTAAAGATCCCAGATAAAGCCACCTTAGAGACAGGGGTCTGGTGCATTGCCCCCTGGTTATAGGGGTGGGAAACCCCTAACGGAGATGGCAGCCATTTTCAGCCCATGTATAGATCCCTTAGTGTTGTTGCCAAACCTTCGCTTTTCACATGAAACAAACTCTGTCCTCTTGCATGTATGACAAGGGAAGATGGGAAAAGAAGTGGAGGAAGGGTTAGATAAAAAGGGCAGGGGTTGGAAAAAGCATTGAAATGTGCTTTGAAGTCAAGTGTGATGTACTTTAGTGTTCATGATATTCGGATTTAGATTTGACTAGACTGAAATCAATGGGTTAACAGGCTCTTTAGTTCTTCAGCACTTAGAATCAAACGTTATGGTGTACTGAAGAGATTTGTCTTGTATTCACGAGAAATCCCAATCAAGTTTTTCTAAATCTAGGGAGATTTGTGTTTCAGCACCGTGAATATGTGTTTTCTTCTTTTGTCAATAAAGTTTCTGGATCCATGTAGGTGCCCTTTTCTTTCTAAGTGTGTAAGCCAGTCTTTTCTTTCACTGGGTCTATCAGAATGGAAGGGATTGGATATTGTACGAGTGTGTGGAAAGCGTACAGAAATCATGCAGCAATCGGCAAGAAAGTTGCTTGAGGGATGATTGAAAAAATAAACCAAACTCAGCCCCTCACTACACTACTAGTTTCCTATACTTCTAAAATGAGCATTTTATCTCTTTTCCACTTTGCTTTTTATCTATATTCACGTCTCACAGCGTAGACAACATTGTGGATCGAACCAACAGCTGATTTTCTTTCTCTTGTGTAAATTCAAATCATGATATTATCAGATATCAAACTGTGAAACTTCAAAGAGTCAGCAGCAAAAGAAAACCCATGTCCTTTTTTATGTTGGTGTGTTTCATGTGAATGGTGTATTACTATTATCATATGATGACAATCTGATTTGACACATACATTTCTGACACACTTTCAAGTTCCCGCACAAGATCCTGTGCATCACATATGCTTCCCATTATACACAGATACAATATATGGACGAAATGTATGTTAAAATGACCACTTTCATGTATGTTCTACAGTGTGTTAAATGTGTTTTATCCCAGGATATATTAAGAGTATTTGTTGAAATATGAGCTTATCCCACACTACATTGATGAATATATTCACTGATATTGTTATATATGTGCTCATCCCAGGATTTATTATATATACATGTAGATATATTTTCTTACATTTTACACCAGTCAAGTGTTTTTACTAGCCTGCCACACAGTCTTTGGTCCCATGGTGCCTTGTTTCCTGCTTTATTGTGTGCTGTCATGCCAACCAAACGTGTGCGTCGTCTCGTGTAGGACTGAAAGAGAAGGTCACTGTCGTCACCCCCGCCAAACAAGAGGCCGCCGCCCCACTGGAGGCTCCTGCACCCACACCAGAAGGTAACACACACAGAAACATGCACGCATACACACACACTCTCACACACACGTGCACAATCTCTCCAGTGGTGCTGCAGGAACATGTTTGTAGTAGCTAATGAGGCACACACACACACACATACATCTGTGTTATATGATGAGATCCCTGGAGCCTTAAAGAGATATACTACAGTATCATTTGGCTCATTATCTGTTGGCTTAATATCATTTGTTATCAACAGCAGTACGCCAGCACCACTTGGTTACCAAACCCTCTTATTGGTGGTCCAGTTTAAAGGTGCTATGTATAGCATTTTTAATGTCAATATTTCTTTGTCAAATTAATTGTGGTACCTTGGAATAATTACTGTAAACAAATGAGACCATGGTGGAGATGATTGGTAGCCTCTATCTCACACTAGTGGTATTACTGCTAGTGTTTCTCAAAATTAAGACTACATTTCCCATAAACCCTTCCTGTAGCAAAGAGCTACTTGTCTCCCGCCCCCCTCCCCGGTGTCGCTCTATGTGTTTGTTTCTCTTTGTCTTGTCTGAAGATAATAAAAATATAATATCCTTCCAACATCTGCTGAATACACCTTCCATCCTAATTACACACACACACACACACACACACACACACACACACACACACACACACACACACACACACAGTGCATACCCTTACATGCTTGCACAGATGCATTCGCCCTCACAAAAGCTGCCATTAAAATTAAGTAATAATAACATTATCAATTCCTTTGCCTTTCTCTCCTTAGCTGTCGTTGAGCCTGAGCCCGAGGTTGTTGAGGAAGTGATTGAAGCCGATGTAGCAGAAGAGGCTGCTGCACCCCCACCAGGTAGGTGTGAGTGTGTGTGTGTGTGTGCGTACGTGAGTGTGAATGCCTACACATGACATTTTAGTCAGCAACTGGCTTTGTGAAATCAATGAATCATGTAGCAAACAAAAACCAGTGTCCAGTAAGCAAGTAGAACTGGAAATTTGTCTTGGCAAAGTTCAAATATCAACCTTCAAGTACATCTGTTATTCTCCCTGTATCCTGTAAGACCTGCTTATTGTCTGAATTTGAAAACTCCGTATTCCAAGGTATTTAAAGTCATGTGAGATCTTATTTTACAGTGTTATTGGATTCAGTCAAAATTATAATTTGACTTAATAGAAAAATTAGATTGGAAGTGCTTCTCTCTCTCACTTCACTGCTTCCAGTAGCTCTTTCAATTCTCTAATACCCCTTTCACACTGGACTAGTGATCTGGGAAATGCCCAATTAGACTGTCAGTGGGGTCAGAGTTCAACTTTGAACTAATTTAGCTTTGTATTGTATCTGGATTGTCACATCTGCCATGTTGAACACGGAGGTCTGAATTGCCTCCTGAAGGATGGACCCAGATCAACATACTGTAATCTTCCCAACTTGTGTGTGTGTGTGTGTGAGTGAAGGGGCATTAGTGTTGAACTCTCTGCTTCTCCCCATTAGAGCCTGAACCTGAGGTTGAGCCCGAGCCCGAGCCCGAACCTGAGGTGGTTGAAGTCGAACCTGAGCCAGAACCAGAGCCTGAGGAGGCTCCTGAGGTTGGTAGAGACCAGCTTCGTTATTATAAACCCATCAGCAGAACTGTGTCCAACTGCAGACACCCTTGGCCAAATTGCGAGTTTCTCCAAGCGCTCCCTGCTGAAAGATATGACATCAAATATACATATTTTAGAAGATAAATACCACATTTCAAATATATAGATATTTAGTCCTCTCATTGGCAGTCACTTATTAACGTACGAATAGGAAGCATGAACCTTTAGATTTCCTTTTGGGTGATGTCTTCATGTACAGGTTGGCCATTTATTGAGCGACACCATTTTTTTTTTTTTTTCAGAGATCATATTTTTTCTGCCTCTTCCATATCCTAACTACTGCTGATTTCACCTATTGTTTATATCTTTCCATTGGCTAGTTAAGGCTGATCTTAAGTGATGCTGTCGCTGTCCACATTTGGCCACATCAATGTTATAATTTATATTCTTTATTTTCACTTCAACATCACAGCTCCCACTTCGGGTCTTGTGGCGACCAATCCATAAAGTACATGTAAACAAACCCTTTTCTTACATTTCTGACGTGTCCAGGTGATCGAGGAGGAGCCAGAGGTGCTGGAGGAGGAGCCTGCTCCCGTGGAGGAGGAGGAGGAGCCTGTGGAGGAGGCTGCTGCTCCTGCTGAGGAGGTGGAGGAGGAGGCCGCTGCCGAGGAGGAGGCCGTGGAAGAGGTACGTGCTTCTGCTACTGCGCATTGTATCCCAACTGCATACCTGCTTTCTTTCACCATTTAATTTGTAATAATTAAGGCCATTTTAAAGCTGCACTAGGCATCTCTGTCGCAGTACCACTTCACTTTTTGACTTCCAGTGGTTCTCAGTCCAGGTTTTCATTCCAGCCATCTAATCAGTGACTGATTTCCACCTGGGATGCCAGGTGGATGCAATTAACTGCAATTAACCACCTGGTAGGATAGATTGTTTTTTTTTAATTTAGGCTAAGACGGGTGGATTTTAAATAAAAGTCATGTGTAGTGCAGCTTTAATGAAACGTTCCAACAGAAACTGCTTACAACAAAATTAAGATCAAAATTGGAAACAACACTCAAAGTCACAACAAAGAAAAGAAAAATACTTTCTTCCGGTGTTATGTGTGTGGTAGAAAAATGATTTGTCTTTGTTTATTTCCAGAACACTTACAATTGGTGATCCATAAATATTTACTTATTCTACTGTAGTACTTATTGTAAGTGGTACTTAGAATAAGCACCACTTATGAACAGAAGCTATGCACACCAGGCACTATGCATTTTTTTTTTTTTTTTAGAATTTTTTTAGGGATGCGCACAAGTCCATTTTGGGTTACTATTCAGTGTGTGGTATTGACAAATATGCAGATATTGACCAAAATTTACAAAGGCTAAAGCAGATTATGGACAAAAATAATCACTTGTACAGTATTCTGCTTTCTACAGTACTGATCGGTTGCATATCTTTAGCAATCATGTTGGCAATAAGGGCAGAGATTCTCTGTTTGGTTTCTGTTACACAAATATTGTCATGCTAGTTTGGTTACATCATCTTGCTTGTAAGAAATAGTGGGCTGTCTTGTTTTTTTTTTAATGATTCAGCATTGTTGTTGTGGAGCCATGGAGCCAACAACTGTTCCACATAATTTACACTGAACAAGATTGTCCTTTACTTTCTTGGAGTTGGCTCACCCTAGGCTTTTGTGTGGCTTTGCTAATGACATAACTGCTACCAAAAGTAGCTACTGGAGGATGAGTGCAAAACAGTGAGTGTGGAGGGTTTTGAAATGACACCAGAAGCCCTCTAGTGGCTGATCCACAGAGCTTACTCTGCTGTTGGAGCTCTACCTAGTTAGTTCACTTTGTTAGAAGTACTTGGAACAAATATTTGTTTTTTTTATGACCCAACCCTAATTTTGATACATACCGTGGTGCTTCAGAAAAAGAGATGCCTTGTGACCCTAAATAAGTTGGATCATGATTTGGCAAACCTATCCATAGGTGCTTCGATGGCAAACGAAGCGTGAAATGTTCATAGTTTCTCCTGTGACCTGTGGCTTACATTGATTGATCCAGGCTGCACCAGTCGAGGAGGAGCCAGCAGCTGAGGAGGAGGCTGTTGAGGAGTTTGCGGCAGACCAGGCTGCAGAGGAGCCAGCAGAGGAGGAGGCTGTGGAGGAACCAGCAGCAGAACAGGCTGTAGAGGAGGACGTTGCAGAGGAGGCTGTGGAGGAGCCAGCAGCACATGTAGAGGAGGCCGTGGAAGAGGCTGCTCCAGTAGAGGAGGCCATGGAGGAGGCTGCAACGGAAGAAGAGGCTGTGGAGGAGCCTGCCGCAGAAGAGGAGGCCGTGGAGGAGGCTGCTGCAGAGGAGGAGGCCGTGGAGGAGGCTGCTGCAGAAGAGGAAACTATGGAGGAGGCTGCTGAGGAGGTGGCAGCAGAAGTAGAGGCCGCAGAGGAGGAGGTCGCTCCCTCAGAAGAAGCTGTCGAGGAGGTTGCTGAGGAGGTGGTGGCGGACGTAGAGGCTGTAGAAGAGGAGGTCGCTCCCACAGAAGAAGCCGTTGAGGAGGTGGCAGCCGACGTAGAGGCCGTAGAAGAAGAGGTCGCTCCCTCAGAAGAAGCCGTCGAGGAGCCAGCTGCAGATGCAGAGGTTGTAGAAGAAGAGGTCGCTCCTTCAGAAGAAGCAGTGGAGGAGGCCGTAGAGGAGGAGGCAGAGGAGGTAGAGGCTGTGGAGGAGAACGCTCCTTCAGAAGAGGAAGAGCCAGCAGTACCAGGTAAGGAAGAGGGGCATTAGCAAAAAGACATGTCAATCTTGGCAATTTGATACTGCTGCCACTGATACCATGGCATACAAGAAAAACCATCAGGCAAAGTGTTAACCACATTTCAACTTGAACAGCTTTGTAGCAACTTTTTCACAGGGGTTTTGGTGTCTGTCTTTGTTGGCTCTGTAAGTGAAACGGTTCCATATAACGTAGCATTGAAATTTCAGTTATCATGACAACACTAGCAGGAATAATCAGCCCTTATCAAGGCACTGAGGTTTTGCTAATAAATCCATTTCCTAACCCTCCACAAACAGGGTGGTTTCTACTCTTATCTAATTGCTACAGTGCTTGTATAACAGAGGGTAAAATAGCGTTATCACCCTCACACATTTCAGCACTGATTACTGAACCACCAGGACAGAATAGCGTTCAGGAAAGTTTGTGAGGGTCCAAAAACAGTTTGTATTAAAACATTTTTTTTTTTTAACACATTTGCAGTCACATTTAAAGCAATACACCAAGTTTTGGGTAGATTGTCCCATTGGTCAGCTTACCAGTGATGAGAACATGGACAACAAAATCATGTGTCCCTGGTAGATCACTGGCTCTGGAGCGCCATGCTAACACTTTAGCATACACTATGTTGAGTTATAATAGTAGTAGTAGTAGTAGTAGTAATTTTAGTGATAAAAAGTTGTCAGTAGCTACTGTAAGGCCTGTAGATTCATACATTTTAAAATTCAATATTAACTCAATATAGCTGATGTAGCTAGGTTTATTTTTGGAACTATTTCAGGTGAGCAACCACGTATCCATCCACTGCTCAATGATTTTTAGCTGTACACAGTCTTATATTACCCATCACATTCACTTTCTGTGGAAATGGAGAAAGTAGTCCCTGCTACAAACGGTGTGTTGTTTTTACATTTAATGTACATTTTAACATTTTTTTATATTTAGTGTAAATTTTACCAATCTCCTACACAATACTGCCATTCCTAGCCACATATGTTGCTACAGCGCTACAAGCTCACATTTTCTCACTTTTGAGATAATGCTAGTGGCTACTATCACTCAACATAGTGTATGCTAAAGTGTTAGCATGGAGCACTAGAGACAGCAATCTACTAGGGACACATGGATGAATGTGGTGTCCATGTTCTCATCACTTAATAGCTAAATTGACAAATGGGACAATCTCAAAAACTTTGTCATCAACAAATTTGGGATTAACGTTGTGTATAGTGTTTGCTGAACTTTTACTCCAAGCAGACAGCATCTCTACAAATAGTGTGTTTCTGAAGTACAGTGTATGTTAATTCTATCTTCAGGAGCATTATATAATCGGTGTGTGGTTTCAAATGATGTTCTTTTTCCACATTCACAGAGGAAACAGAAGAAGAAGTAGCAGAAGAAGAAGTAGCACAAGAGGAAGAGGAGGCACCAGAAGCAGGTGGGTACACACACACTCTCACGGCACACACACAGTCCTGGACTATCTAATAATTGATGTCCAAAATAGGTCACAGAGTAGGCCCAAATGTTTTCTCTGATTTTGTGATCTTACGTGTGTGTGTGTGTGTTTCTGTTTTTCAACGGCAGATTTTGCAGAGGCAGAGGAACAGATTCAGGATGAGCCCACAGGTAAACTTGGTTTTCATTCTCATTCTCATGTTTATTAGGCTGTAAACTTGGTATCAATGCCAAAGGCTCAGTTCCCACTGGAGCCACCCATACCAAAAACATCACCACTGACAATACTGTAATTGGTCTAATAGTGTTTCCAAGTCATTCTGTTTGGCTGGACCAGTTTGAATCGTTCTGTGACCCACTTTTGGATCCTGACCCAGACTTTGAAAAACATGGCATTAACTGTGTATTACATAATGTTGCATCAGGACACTACAGCACTTTGCAGCAAAGCATGTCGGCTATCTAAGTCAACGTGGCACTGATTGTCAGCTGTACTTTGGGTACAGTAAAGATAACAGAGCCTATGTTCCTGGGTAAATGTAGCCAATCTCCTCATGGCCATAAAACACACGGAAAAATCAGATTACATGTCATTTTTACCTATTTAGACAAGATTGGTGTCACAAATTGTTACAAAACGGGTCTTTCTCCTTGTGTGATTCTAGTTATACTCAGTTGTACTGTGTAGAAACAGCCATGCCTGATAAGGTGAAGCCACCTTTGAAACCTTTGCCAGCTGCAACATGCCCGACCGCTCCGATGTGTCCGCGTGTTGTGTTCTTTATAACAAGTTTCATATTCATAATTGGCACATGAACAGATCCAGACAGACAGTTTCTTCAAATTACTGGGTCTCCCTTTAAGATCCAATCAGGAATTTATTTGAACATCTACATTTTGGATTTAAATTCACATATATTCTTGAGGAATTTGACTTATAGATGGAAAATAACTTGTCAATTATCGTAACACATATTACTAACTGTTTACAAATGTTACAGCCTTACAACCGTAAAGTACATGTTAAACACTCAGAGTGTCGGTCCTTATAAAAAGGTCAGATGCATTTCGGAGTGAAAAAAGATCTTCTATCCGATAGATCGCTATGTAAACAAAGCCAGATGCAGGGTGAAGGCATGTCAGCAGAAGGCGGCGTAATGCAGTCACAGATCACAGATTGGGGCTTAAGATGCCTTCACATTGCCTTTGGAGCAAAGAGGCCAATCCAAAGTCTACATGGCTCTTTGTCAGACTATATACTTTATTTACAATGGCAAAGTAAACACCAGTCTGCAGTGTGGTGTCATATATTTAATCAAAACAATATCTGATCATCATAGAACTTTGAATCTAAATAAAGGGTGGTGTAATATGCTAATATGCTTCATTATCTACTCAACAATTTCTCAACTTTTTGGCAAGTAAGCTCTTTTATGAATTTACAATTTGGTGACAAAAAGACTGGTACACAACCTTTCTCCATATCTAAGTGAATCCAAATTAGATCTTGTAGTTTTTATCACTATAATGGAGAGCAAAGATCAAGCAGAAATGGCCAGATATTTATTTGGATATTAGATACAGGGACTTTGCCGTGTGTCTGCTAATGGGACTTGTGTATGGAGGGCAGAGCAGTCACTTCCCTCTAGTGTTGGGCTGCAGAAACACAATATAAAATGGCTGTCAGTCTTCATTGTCACTGGTCTCCACCAGCAGAGGTCATGCTACATGATCACTGGTAAAGCAACAGCACACCATGTAGTCAGGGAAAAATAGCCTCCATATGTGATGACAATAATGCACTTTTAGTTTTTTCAGAGATTGGTGCAAAATATGTGCTCAAGTACAAAAAAGTGTTTTGTTTTTGTACTGAATTGCACCGATCATAGTCGAAAGATCCAAACTGTTTTCTGCTTTTTAATGTCACTTATCATTTCTAATAACAATACCCAAACATGTACTCATCACACAGTGTCACACATAAACATTGTGGTCTCTTGCTGATGTCATCTTCTGTTTGCGGCCCCTACAGAAACGTAGAGCCTGCGGTCGTCGCGGCGACGGAGCAAGGACCCACTGACGTTGCATCATCACCCTCCGGGCGCGCTCGGAGCGATGCATCTCTCTCACCTCCGGAGAAACGGATCGAGTCGTCACGACAACACTCGTCTCTCTCTCTCCCCCTCTCCCTCCCCTCTCTCTCCCACTCTTTCTGAAAAATACCTTCCTTTTGAATTTCTTTTTTTTTTTTTGTGTAAATCTGTCTGATCACAGATGAATTGTTTGTTAATAATATGGTACTTTTCTTTTCCCCCTCTCTTTACCGTTTTTTTGTTCACTATTCTTTTTTTTTTTTTGGTTTGTTTTTTAGCTTTTGGTTTTATTTTAGTTGAGTTTAGCAAAATGGAGAATCCATTCCCATTCTTGTGTAGGGCGGTGTAGATCTGTGTGTCTGTGGCCAGACGTCCAGGCCATGGAAACCTCTATGTTGCTGTACTTCTACGGCCAGAGTCTTGCATCTGAAAGAGAGTCTGGAACACTTTTTCTTTTTTTCAAGCTTCCAGTGACTTTTTCTAGTTTGTTGCCACGCAATATTACGCCAAAACTGCTCCCTAGCTGGATTTTTAACGTAACTGAATACTCTTATCAGGAAACACTAGAAGTATTTGGCAGTTGCAGCAGCAAAAAGTCTTTGAGATGGAAGACTCTGGTCCGTACGGCGAGGTTAGCGTTTGACTTTGCGGGTTCAAAAAACCCTTCACATCGCGTTTTATGGACCCAGAATCGCAACTGAACCGGGGCGATGGGGGGGGGAAAGTGCTATATATTTTAAGGAGAAAGTCATGGGAATAGACCATTTTTCCCACCCCCAAGTATGCACTAAACACCCATGGGTGCTAAGATGACTTCAGCAAACCTTTCCCCCTGCTCGGCCACGGCATTGTAGATCCTATGCGAAAACTGTTGAGCGCCTCCCTCCCTCCGCCCTCCTCACCCAGTCAGTCTGTTATTTACCACTCAGTATGTGTCGACTCCAGACTCCAGGATGAGCCATATGCTAGCATGTGAATGCAGAGAGAAAGTGTGTGTGTGTGTGTGTGTGTGTGTGTGTGTGTGTGTGTGTGTGTGTGTGTGCGTGTGCGTGTGTGTGATCCTTACGTACCCCCGACGATGAGCGCGTGTTGTGTGCGTCGACAAATCAGCCGTAGATGTCGTCATGTTGGAAGTTCCCGGAGACTCGACCCTGTTTATATTTTGTCTTTCACTATTTCTTTTCTCATTATTCCAAACTACCAGTACCTCTGTGTGTGTGCGTGTGTGTGTGTTCTGTAGATTTCCAGCTGTTCATGTCAATTTTTTTTTTTTTTATTATTATTATTATTTCCAAGTATGATGACCAGGACCACCTAACTCGATCATCAAGGAAGCTCAAATTCCAAGTTTTCTCTGTAAAGTTTTTGACTTTAAACTTCACCTTTTTTTCCTTTTTGAGTTTGACTTAGTAAAGTTGTTTGACTTCTAAACTTTCTAAACTTGTACTGTGATGTGAACTAGGAAGCCATGGACAGTGCGCCGCTGTCCCACTGTGGTTTAAAGCCCCTTTTTTTCTTCAAACACACCAGCGATACTCAGATCCATATAAGAAGCCTAGCTGGACCCCGGAACGCTTAATCTGACCTTTTAACCCCGTGTGATCCAGATCCCGCATTTATCTCTCTCTCGCTTTAACACGGAAGATCCATCGCCTCTGGCTCACATGGGGTGAAATCGATCGGACGTCAACCAAGATCAGTTCATAAAAATATCCCAAATACACATGTTCTTGATGTTGTCATTACTTTTTTTATCATCGACGGCGAAGCTTCAGCGGCTCGTTCCCTCTGCTCAAAACGAGAAAGCGCTAAGCGTCCGTTTTTTTATTTCCTTCCTCTGAAGGAAACTCGTATAACTCGTGTGTCGTGTTTTTTTTTTTTTTTTTAGTCAGTGTTCCCTTTTTTTCCTCTTCTGCGGAGTCGCAATTTCTCTCCGTTGCAGGCCAGACGATAGACATGTGATACCGTAGGAACGAACTGCAACACAACACTACTGCGGGGGGTCCGGACCTGCGATCCCGTTTTTTTTTTTAACGCGATCGAAAATAGGCGGAACTTTAACAAAAAACATTCCTCCGTGTAGTATCAGTCTAAATCGGCTATTTTGCGTCCCTCCTCACCAGCTTTGGGTTTCATTCATTTTGGGGATGCAAAATGGTCCTGAAGCGGAAGGCAAACCACTGTAGAGAATCGACCCCCAGTCCTCACATAACTAACTAGCGGTTGTTTTTTTTCGGGATGCAACACATTCCAGTGGCGTGCAGTAGTCGTCGGGTAGGACGTCTGTTTTTTTCTATAACACTACTAGCCCGTCTTTTCTACTTCCCTAACACTTTGTAAGTCAATGTGAATTTTAAAAACCTTCTTTTTTTTTGTTAATATTGCAGATTACCACCTTTACAAAGATAGAGAGATCTTCTAGATTTTTAAAAAGAACAATTAAAGAAAAAAGGATTTAAGGAGACAAAAAAAAAACATTTTTAATATTCAGAAAAATCTTTAAACAAAGTTTTTTTTTTTTTCAAAGCCATATGCTGTTTGCGACAGGCAGGTTTTTCGGGGGGCTGCGCTAATTCAGGACAAACTTTTATTCTGTAAGTGGAAAGAATACGACACGATTAGCAATAAGATAAAAGAAGAGCGACCACGCCGCAACGACCTGGAGAGACAGGTTTTTATGTTTTTTATTACTGAGGTTCATCTTTGAACAGAAGTGGTTTACATGCTGTAAAGGGCTGTGATACATGGACAACTTATTCCCAGGCAAAGGAGGTGGCAGTTACCAACATACATCTGATAGAACTCATAATATTACCTGGGACTTCGATATGGTTCATGTCAATAACAGTGGAACAAATGTCTTATGGGAAAAATGCTGTGTTGAAAACTGCCCATCCCCTCTGCCTCTCAGTATTGACTCTGTATCACGGGCTTCAGTCTACAGACCTAGTTATCCTGTAGATACTGACAACAGGTGATTAAATTATTGTGAAGTGATGATGATAATGTGGATTCTGTAGAGGAGATTTGGACTGTCACAGTTCTCTGTAAATGATCTGTTCTGGGAGCTGCAATAAAGGTTTGGGACGACACAGAAACGACTCCGGGCTTTTTTTTTCATAGATAGTAACTGTGTTTTGGCATGTGGGACCTGTGTCACTCCTGTCTAGGTTATGGGAGGATATGCTTATCTCACGATACAATTCAACACGCAATATGGGGGTGACGAATCAATAAAACAATACAATGTAATAAATAAAAGTTCAGCGACAACAAAGAATGACTATTTCTGAGCCACAAATTTAGCCACAATTTATAGGGCTTTTATATAATTTGGATGGAGAGCTTGTGAAATTGTGATGGTCAAGCTGTCTCATTTGTGATTACTACAGCAGAATAAAATGGAGCTAATATCGCAATTCATTTTTCTGCCCCACAATACATATTGTCACATTTTTGTATTGCGATATATTGAATTTCGATATATCGTTCCATCCCTGCTCCTGTCCATAATAGACCAAGATGCAGGTCTGAGATATTAATTCCCATCAAAGCAAGAATGATGCAGTAACTTTACATTAAAGCTTAATTTACACACCAGGCAAAGTGACCAAATTTGATGTTCTGATCATGTCTCATAGTTTGTCCAGACTGTCCACACACATTGTAGTGGCACAGATCAGATATGTGTGTCCAGACTAGGGTATGTTGAAGCACCTTACATGGCAAAAAAACATCTGATTAATGCACCTCCTTCGAAATGAACCACAAATGAAAAAAATCAGCTATTGCTTGTTGGTTTCCGTCTACTATTGGCTGATCTTTTGTGCCAGGTGATGTGACCTAGAGAACAACAGGTGGTGACATCACCTAGCAAAAAAGATCAGCCAATAGCAGATGGCAATTTCAGTAGCATGCTTTTTACCATTAGATGTCAGGCTGTACACAGATTTGGGTTTGGGGTTTAGTTACTCTTTGATATTGAAAAAATGACTGGCTGAAATAGCCTTTGTCAGGATCATTGCGGAGAAGCTGAGCTTTTCCAGGAATCAAAGCACTGCGGAGGATGAGGAGGGTGAAAAAGTCTGTCAGTCTCTTATGTGAAAGTGAAAGTCAAAGTGAAGCCAGGTCAGGACAAGTGTGTAGAAGTCAAACCAGCCACCGACCCATTTCAACCATCTAGGTGTTCATCAGGGCCTGTCAGAACGTCTTAAATCACAGTGAGCATCCTGTATGGAAATGATAATGTTCACATCATGAAATAATGAATATTCACGTCAAATAATGGAAAGCCAACCATCAGATAATGAATATTCATTGAAACTTTAATGGTGTATATACTGTATTATTCTCAATATCCCATAAATATATCTCCAAACCTATCTTCACTCAACTTGCATCCATTTAATTCTACTTATTATGAAATGAATCATCAGCCCTCCAGCCAATCAGAATTGACATTTTAGTGTCAACATGGTGTAAAAGCTGCTTCAGGAGCCTTTCTACCACATTTGAAGCAGATCTGTGTTAAACAGCTGCTTTATTCTATAGATGAAACCCAACAGTAAGCGGAGCCATCGCTCTAATCTGTCTCCTCTGTTCCTTTGATTTCTTCATCAAACAGACGCTGATGAAGGTCTAATTATAGTACACTTGAAGAGAGGAAGACAGAGGAGTGGACAAAGGAGAGAGAGTAAATGCAGATTAATGGACTTGTTGCTGTTAATTACTAGTCCTTTGTTTGATTGGCTGTGATCTGCTCAGGCTGTAGCTGCTCCAGCATCACTCAGCAGCCGTACAGGTGGCTTGATACTCTCTGTTCTCTCTTATGAGCCAGTCCAAACTGATTTATTCACACATCGGTGCCAAAATCTGCTCAAATGCAATAAATTGAGGTTAAAACTTGAATTTTTACTACCAGACACAGTTTGAGTCTCTTTGTGCTAGTTCCAGAGTCCCTCATGAATTGTTATGACTATTTTATTATTGCTAATTTTATATATTTATTCAACAGTACACAGTGCTTTATAGGAAGGCATAAAAACAAGAAATGTAAAATATAATATATATAATATTATATATAATTATATATAATATATATATATATATTATATTTAATTACTGGCTCATTCACTAAAGAGAGAATGTATAGGAATGATTCTTTTTTACTACTGTTTTCACTATCAAACTGCTAATATTCAATTCAGAATTTTATAATTTTTAGTGTTTAGATATTATGGTATAAAACTAACATACAAAAATACACAAATAAACCACATTATTCCACATTACTCCACCTATGGAGATGAAAGGGAGGGAAAGATGAAAGGGATTAATGATGATAATAAGAACAATACAAACGTTTTTGTATGTAACTTCAAAACAGAGGTACTAAGTGCTTTGCAAAAAAGAAGACAAAAAATACCACAAATGAATTGAAAACTTCAGATAATGATTGAGATCTCCACTATTAGAGAGAAAAAGTAAAACTTACTCTGACAAAATGATTGACTGTACAAAGTCTTAACAAACTAAAGTACATTTTAAATGTAAGTAGGTGGTTTAAATCTTGGGCTGACAAAATGGGAATATTTTACCTACTAGATATCAATATTTGAGTAGAGATATTGAATGATGAACTTCAATAATTCAAGCATAAATATTTAGGATATAAATCAGCAGAAATCATAGTAAGTTTGTTCATATTTATGGTTGTTTGTCTTATGATCACCTACTGGAGGTCAAAGTTCACCCTCCTTTTTATTCACCACTAAATCACTGACTTCAAGTGGTGATTGCAGTCTTATATGGATATGTAGCACTTCAGCTGCAGTTCCCATGTTGTCCACCAGAGGCCAGTGTAAGCCAAGTCCTGCAGCCTCTCTGCTCCACGTGCTTTTACCCTGAATCCAGTATTCCTCCAGTACTGTACTGTTCAGAACCCAGGATTACACTTATTATTGGATTATTGGATGAGAGCAATAAGCAATCACACTCACAAAGAAGAACTATACTAATCCTATAATACATTTAAGAAGGAGACTACACATGACGTCACGGAGTTAAAAAATACCATAAAGTACAATAAGGTCACTATAAACTCACTACTGAGTACCACAGACATACTATAAGACCCTATAGGAATATTATACGAATATTATAGTGATATCATAGAAATATCAAGTACAATAATGATAATAAACCAATGCAGTCTAAAAAAAATCATGAACCATAGAGCCACTATAAGGCCCTATACGAATATTATAGGAATATTATAGTGATATAGGAGATAGAAAATACCATAAAGCACAATAAGGTCAGTATAAACTCACTATTGAGTATCATAGACACCCTCTAGGAATATTATAGTGATATCATAGGAGATAAAAAATACCATATAGTATGATTCAATTCATATGAACTCATTATTGAGCACCACAAGCACACTCTAAGTCCCCATAGGAATATTTTGGGCATATTATGGATTTTTCGTTAGGGCATTATCTCATTAGATCTGCCCACTATGAAACTGTGAATGAGACAAAAGACATGGAGATGGAAGATGGAGATGTTTTATGGCAGCATCATAAATAGACTGTGGGTCGTCAGTGTCAGCTGTGCTCCCCATCTGCATGGCCTCAAATGGATCAGCAGCTCCAGAAATACAGTTAACTTCAGGAAAACCATCTCTCTCTCTCTCTGTCTCTCTCTCTCTCTCTCTCTCTCTCTCTCTGCCTGGTTATCATCGGTCAGGGTCGTCGCCCGGCACGTTTCGTAAGCCGGCCGTTATCACATGGCCCTGGGGAACACACACACACACACACACACACACACACACACACACACATACACACACACACAGAGAGACATACACACAGACATAGAGAAAGACAGTGTGTGTGTGTGCGTGTGCGTGTGTGTGTGTGTGTGTGAGAAG
>NC_136009.1:5180000-5234130 GCF_048128805.1 Centroberyx gerrardi
TCTGGTTCATTATTCCCACTGACTACCAGTCTGCTGCTGGAGGAATCAGGACAGAAAACTCCCAGTCTGGATCAAATCCAAGCACAAAGCAGAAGAATTAATCATTGAGAATAAAACTTTAAGTCTGATTTAATTAGGTGGATCAATTTTGGTAATATTCACAAAGATTCCTGAATTTGAACATAAAAGTATGTTTATGTGCAACATTAATAACCCATCATCAAAGTCTGTTTTACATATTTACAAACATTACTGTACATTATGTAATAAAACACATTTATAACTGCATAATATGTAGCTGCCACATAAGTATTTTTATGCAAATTAAGATTATACCAAATTAAAAAGACTAAACAGAAACAGAATCTTCCATAAGATTTCCTCAATATAGCAAAAAAGTTTTTTATATTGATAAAGAAATGATGCCATAATAAGCGATGGAAGCGCAGTTGGAATAAAATAAAGTGTAATTTCTCTCCTTTCCTCTACTAAAAACATCTCACAAGTGTCATCTAAATCACAGAATGTTCTGAAGAATGTTTTTCCAATGTGTCAGATAGCATGGGATTGACCAATCAGAAAACATGTCACATGTCAAAAGTCAGTGTATAGGGATCACCAGTGAAGCTTTAAACCTAAGCATTACAACCTATATAACAAGTCATTCACATTAAATTCCTACCTCATTCTATTTGGGTACAGACTTTAAAAATAAAAATTGGAGTACGGACCAGAAAGTGAGTTTTGAAATCTCAGCACTTGGCCAAGTAATTGTCGAGTCACTGGTATTGATCAACAACCTTACCAACCCCCTGCAGATATATTATGGTTATTTTCATTTTCATGGTCAGAAAAAATCTAATCTGATTTATTGCCCCTTTAAGGTGTCATATTAAAGGACTTTTCATATCTTCTGTCTTGACATCTATATTCAGTTATCCGTTATTTAAGAGACTTTTACCAGTGTAAACCTTTAAACAAGCAATTTTTCTAGTTCATGCACCTTGGCTGTAAGGTGAGGTAGTGACAGATTTGTTAAAAATCTAAACCACAGCAACACACAACTACAAACGCTTAGAATCATGAAGCAAGAGTGTATTCTGTGTAGTTCAGGCCGTCCAAACTCTCAGTATGGCAGCAAACACACAGGAGGAGGAAGTGAGGTTGAATGAGTGCCATTATGTTGCATGCACCCACTCTGTGTGTGTGTGTGTGTGTGTGTGTGTTACTTCCCCTAGTGAAAGTGTGAATGGGTGTGTGTGTGTGTCGGGTGATGGAAGAGTCACAGTTTTGAATCCTGTTCAAAATCTTTGTCACATGTCATCTCTCTCTCTCTCTCTCTTTCTCTCTCTCTCTCTCTCTCTCTCTCTCTCTCTCTCTCTCCTATTTGCTGTCATGTGTATGCAGGATGTTACACAGTGTGGTACAAGTGTGTGTGTGTGTGTGTGTGTGTGTGTGTGTGTGTGCTCTCAATGTCACGTTTCTACCATTTGTCTCCCTAGGAAACACAGGGAGAGAGAGAGAGAGAGAGGGAGAGAGAGAGAGAGAGAGAGAGAGAGAGAGAGAGAGAGACGGTGACACTTAAAACCCTTGAGCAAACAGGAGGACATCTGGACTCCTCTTCTCTCTCTCTCTCCTCCCTCCTCCTCTTCTTTCCTCTCCTCTCTCCTTCTCCTCTTTCCTCTCCTCCCTCCTTCTCTTCTTTCCTCTCCTCTCTCCTTCTCCTCTTTCCTCTCCTCCCTCCTTCTTTCCTTTCCTCTCCTCACCTCCTTCCTTCTCACCTTTCCTCTCCTCTCCTCCCCTCTCCTCTCTCTCTCTCCCTCTCTCCGGGCAATCAATCACAGTGGCCGGGCAGTGGGTCGTCATGCCGACGGCAGATGGCTCTTTATCGCTGGGGCAACGGAGCCCCGGCCTCTCCATGACAACCGCAGAGAGCAGGAAGTGACACGTCCAGCCGAGTGGAGAGAGATTCATCTGGACAGGACACACACACACACACACACACACACACACACACACACACACACAGAGTGGAGAAAGAGAGATGAGAGAAGGAGAGGGAGATCGATGGAGCTCCCAGTGGCCGACAGTAGTTCAGTTCTATTATCAAATTCTATTAGAAGTTTATTTTATTTGAAGGTTCCATTAGAAGAACTATAAAACAAAAAGGCTGCATGGTTTGAAAGAGGATTTGACCCATATGGGTTTTTGAAGGTCAGTATTGATTATATGATTGATCTGGATTGAAGCTGCTGATGGTTCATATTCAAAATCTTTAACATTGACCATTTTCATGCAAAAAAAATACAAATTCCAAGTATTCAGTTTTTCCTACAGAATTTTGTTCTTGTCAGGGTGGAAAAGCCTCTGAAACGGTATTTAGACCATAGGACACTAAGGGCGTCTCCACATTATAACAAAAAGTTCGCCAAAAGTCATCGATGTGATATTGATTTGATTTGTTATGTATGTGGAAAAAAAAAATCAATAAAAAAACATTTGTTGGAAAAAGTCGTCTATGTGGTGTGGATCATTTCTGGTGAGAAAACTATTTGGATAAAGTCCAACCCAAAGAGAGGAAATGATAATATCCGTAAGTGCGTAAGTTTTGTTGGTTTTGGATTGTTTTTAGCTAAATTACAGCAAAGGGGAAAGAGTTTCCGACTCTAGCTTGGTCAGTATTGTAATCGCCCCCTGTCTGTGTGTGTGTGTGTGTGTGTGTGTGTGTGTGTGTATGTGTGTGTGTGTGTGTCACTAACAGCGATAACTCTCATAGTTCTCATCTGATTTGGCTCAAACTTCGCAGATGCGTTCACAGCTAGGCAGGGACCTGCGAAAAGTTTGAACGTTTTTTTTTTTTTATCAGTCAAGATTTTTGTCAATCGAGTTCATTGTAATGTCATTATAATGTGAAAACACTCTCCGAGTGCCATTGTAGTTTGACTTTTTTTGTATTCCCATCATAATATCTTTCCAATAGGTCCGCTTGATATTAAGCAATGTGAAATTATTTTAAAAAAATATTTAAAAACTATACAAACTACATCATCCACATTGACTAAATCTACCATATGCTGTACCATACTGTACTGTATGTACAATATTATACACGTTACTTCCATCTGCCCTGCTTGGAAGTCCTGTTCTGCATCCATGCACATATTCCTGTACATATCTCGTATATGAGAAAAGCTGATGATGCACATTTGCACCTACAGCACATATTTCTGTACATATCTTGTGTATGAGAAAAACTAACGATGCACATTTGCATATTCTGCACATATTTCTGTACATATCTTGTATATGAGAAAAACTAACGATGCACATTTGCATATTCTGCACATATTTCTGTACATATCTTGTATATGAGAAATGCTGACGATGCACATTTGCGTATTCTGCACGTTGCTGTACATATGCTGCCTCCGTCTGTGAATCCGATGCACATTTACACATCCAGACACACTTCTCATAGTTGTTCCTCCCACAATGCGAATACCTTGCTATACGCTTTTACCTGTAAATCTGTCAATGAAGACGCTGTATCTTTATTCACAGTATTTTCAGTCTGTTCAGCTGGTGTGATTCCCTGTTTTATAAACTTCCGTACTCACTATTCATCTCATTCTTATCTATATCCTGCTCTCTGCTGCTGCACATGACCTGATTTCCCTGACTTGATCATTAAAGATTCATCTATTCCAAACTGAACTCAACTGAAGTGTAAAATGCATTCTACACTTTTAAAGCCATTTATATGCTGTTAGAGAGAGCCAGAGAGATAGTACAGTTATATTCAGGAGAGGAAATATGAATATAAAAATGTAGTAATCTATAGTATCCATACAGAGAGGTGAGACTGGTTCCCCTGCTGGTAGATTCCCATCTGGATTATGAAGTTAACATTAACATTAATGTGCTGAGAAAGACCTGTGAACCATTATGAACCCACTGCAAGGTTCCTTCATATTTACGATTTCAAACTTCCAGTCAAACTACATAGAAAACCAAACCATGCATGGATCTACTGTAGGTTCATGTAACCTACAGTATGTTTACTTTATCATGGAAATAAACTTCAACCTAACCTTCACTTAACGCAATTGTCATTTTAGGACTGACTGATATATTTTTAAAGGAAAATTCCCCCCTCTGATCCTCTTGCACTGTTATATATCATCAATATATCTTCAATCTGTGGTGTTCCATGCATTCCAGGAGTTATTGTGATGAAGTGTAATTTACTTTTTTGTTGTATCCACTTTCCCTCAACCTGCCTCGTCTACTTCTACTGCATTTAGTGATTTACTACATTTCCCAGAATGCCTTTTACAACCCCAGAGCAGGAGTGTGAACTTGTTGCTTTCAATCAAAGATGCACAGGCATATAAATATAGCTAGCTAGCCAACTAGTTCATGAACAATGATTTGATGATGATGATGAAAATCACTTTGTTAAAGGAATAGATCACCCAAAAATGAAAATTCAGTCATTATCTACTCACCCTCATGCCTGTTGAAACTCTGGTGAACTTTGTTAGTCCATAAAACCGTCTTTCCAGCACGACTTAGTAGCAGCCTTCTCCAAAACAACTGAAGTCTTTGGGGACCGATCTTTAGAAAAATAACAAAAAATATCAAAAAATATCCATAAAATGACTCCATGCAGCTCTTGCAGCATAATCCAAGTCTCCTGAAGCCAACGATTGCACAGTGAGTGGAAAAGACCGATATTGATGCCATTATTTAGCGCAAATCTTCACTACAGCCAGCTGTTTTCGAAAAACGGTTGCGCATGCTCAGTCATGCGAATCTCCTCCACGTCCGTGTTTGAGAACGCATTGCATTCTGGTCTCTCTCCTGCTCCTGTGGGTGGAGAAACTGGTCTCTCTGCTCTTCTACAATGGATTTCTCCCTGTATGATTGTTGAACGTCTCTTGGTGCAAAATGGCGGCTCTAGAAAGAAGCCCTCGCTCTTTGATTCTGAGGGACTGACACCAAAACCTGATGTTTACTGTTGATGTTTTAGATCCTGAGACATTTTCTGCCATACGATTGGCCAGTTGTCCACAGGAACAAGAAAAACACACCACCAAACAACAAAAACGACCCAGAAATACAAGCTACATCACCAATAGCTGTTTTTGTGTTCGAGTGTTTCAGGATGGACTTCCCCTTTAATTTCTTGACGGGATTTGAAGATTTTGGTCGGGCAACACGGCTTATCGACAACATACGCCGGATACTGACTAATCTATGCACATTTATTACGACAAGTTGGCTGGCAAACACAACACACCCTGGCAAGGCAGCGAGCGGAGCTGCAGGACTGTGCCAGGCCAGCAGAGAGAGGAGGAACAAGCAGCCTGCTTTGTTTCTGGATGGAGATCCTTCAGACACAAAGCCAGGTTCTGTCCCGGCTTATTACAGGGATTGTTTTACATGGAGTCTGCTTGATATTTGCTCATATAACACATGAAGTGAGTGTATCAGTAGTTGCAGTACACGTATTGGTGTAGTATCACTGAATAATGATATTTGTCTGTATTTTTATAGACTTTTAGGGCAATTTCTGATCTGTTCCAGAGCTGGGAATCAATAGTTCCAGTTTGCATATTAGTGCAAGGACACTTTCTGTTGGATCTTTCATAAAAACATGGACTGAAATCTGGTAAATAAGGCAGTTTTTCTGAATTCTTGGAAGGAGAGAGCGAGAGAGAGGGAGGGAGAGAGAGAGACCTAATGTCTCTCCGAGTCTGGAAGACAAGAGTACATGCTGGGTTGGTGGGTCAGGGTGTGTGTGTGTGTATGTGTGTGTGTGTGTGTGTGTGTGTGTGTGTGTGTTGTACGGGGCGGCCGGTGGATTTCACGTCCCACTTCCTCCAGCAAGGCGATTAGGCCAGACGTCTGTCACAAACACACACACGCATACACACACACACACACGCACACACACACACACTCACACGCACACTCCACCTCTCTCTGCTGTCTGCTAGAGTAAACACACCCTCTCTCACACACTTATGCTGATATTACTATTCATGTGAGGACTGTCTATTGACGTCCATTCATTCCCATCCTGCTGTTCCTGAACCTCCACCTTCACCACATGACACTTTTTCATATTAAAGGTGCAATGTGTACCATGATGAAGCATCAATAAATCAATACCACATTCAGTTTGAGACATTAGTATAATTACTGTAAACAAATGAGACCATCAAAGAGAAGATCATCAGCCTCTACTCTGTATTTTACATTGTGAGCCACCAGGTCAGATTTGGAGGGAAATCTGCTGGATTGCTTTATGGCACAAAACAGGAAGAGGGCGCTGTTCTTCCAGAGCAAACAGAGATAAAGCTGAAGAGTTTCTGGTAATGACAGATGATGGAAGATGGAAGCAGTAACATCTTAAAGCAACAGGGTTTATGGGAAATGTAGTCTTAATTTTGAATAAAATACCAGTAATATACAGGCTACCAATGTTCTCCACCATGGTCTCATTTGTTCACAGTAGTTATACCAAGGTATTACAGTTAATTTCACAATGACATATTGATGTTTAAAAATGAGAGTGAGCGAGTGAGACCACATGACCTGGACTGACCAATAACAACAAAGAAGAGGAGGGGTTTCATGCTACGTAGGCAGCGATTGGCTCCTCTGTGTGTGAAGCGTTTGTTTAAGGTTATTCTTTGGTTTCAGTGAAAAAGGAGTGCCAAGGCACTTTTCAAGAAAAGTCTTTACTGGACGTTTCTCATTCTAACTTCTTATTGGACCTTGCTTGAAAAAACACAAAAATCAGACCAGTGGTACCTGCTGTACCTGCTACTTGCATGGATGTAACCTGTTTATTTGAACATGGAAACATTATGGAAGTAATGTGCAACCTGCTTTATCATATTATGAGGACAAAATGAGCTTTTTCTACAAAAAAGCAGAATAGTGTGAAGTCCCTCTCACTTTAACCTTAACCTAACTTTACTGTAATTCGAATACAAACACCTAAACTAAGCTTTTCCCTTTGTGAGGAATGACATTTACATTCCATACATCCCAACATGTCTTTGAACGCAACGCACACATTAGTTCAGTTGTTTGCTCCTAGTTTTGTGGTGCAAAAAAACCACACAAGAACAAAAAAAAAAATCTCACACACATTGTCTATTCTGCTCTCCCTCACTGACACACACACACACACACACGCACGTTCACAGTGGGGTCTGGCTGTCAGTTTGTGTTTTGTCAGCAGCTCCAGTGGGAGAGATGCCATTTCTGACGGCTGGCTGGGTTGGTGAACACACACACACACACACGCACACACACACACACACACACACACACAGCCAGGCCCTTTTCCTGTGTTTTTTTTTTTTTTTTTCTGACCTGAAGGTTAGTTCACGTCTCACTGTTTTCCTCTTTAAAGCTGACAGATACTAGATACTGCCGCATTTCACCAACAGCCACATCTAATAGTTTGGGTGTGTTTTTTCATATTTTTCATATTTCCACAAAGTTGTTTTGATGAATGTTCGGCACCCTGGCCAGCTTGTTGATTCTCCATCAGACATCACTGCATCAGTTTTTAGCTTTATTCTTGTATTTTTACTGCAATCTGCTCTCCTGCACTGTAATTCATAGTCTACACTGTTTGCAGATGGATGGTGAAAATTCAGGATATTCCAATTCTGGGTACTACTTATTATCATTATTATCATTATTATTATTATTATTATTATTATTATTATTATCATTATTATTATTATTACTACTACTACTACTACTACTACTACTACTACTACTACTGCTACTACTACTAATATAGTAGTAGCAGTAGAACAATAGAATATTAAATTGTATTGTCAAGGTGAACAGAAAGGTTTAGCCAAGTTAAAGGTCCCATATTATAGGGATTCAAGTTTTCCTCTATTTCTAAACATATATGATCAAAGATGTTTAATGCAGACATTGTTAAAGTTTGATTTTGTTTGAGTGGTTAAATTTAGAGTTATTGCATTTTCAAAAATCATCTTTTTTCCAGGCAGTTCCAGGAAACGCATCACAGCTGATCTTGGTCCTGACTGGCTCCCTCACTAAAGAAAGACTGAAATCCGTCCAATCAGGCCCGTCTGCAGCATTTGGACTCACAAGGGCTGTGGCCGGAATGGATCGCTATTCCCTCATTTGTATTTCCCTATATAGTGCTGCTCTATTAGTGCACTAATTAGCGGTAAATCACACACGATTAATGAGTGAATTCAGACACTTAATTCATCATCATTCATCATCAACCTGCGTCTGCATTCACCAGTCGCATAAACAAATAAATATAAATATTCTATGCATCGGAGTTGTGTGCGGCTACTTTTTTCTGTTTATTTTCACACAGCCAGCACTTCGCCAATCCAGGTGTGCGGTTTCCTTCACGTTTTGGACTTCTCACTAGCTGACATTAACAAAAAACATGTTACAATAAGCTATGTACCGTATAACTTGCAGCTAGAGATAAATACCTTCCTGAAAAACAGACCTTAATATTAATGTTAGCGTTAACAAGCTCAAATTAGCATAACAAAACGTGCACTTATAATTAGTTATGAATTGGCAGTTAAAAGAAAACATCTTTAGAATAGCTTGACATGTTTTGGGTACCAAAAAAAGTTTATTTACTTGCATTTGTAAACGAGGTTTGGTGAAGAAGAGTATGCCATCATTATAAAACCACGGAAGGGTGATGACAGACTCGCAATGCATTTTGGTATACTTTCACCGTTTTAGTGACCAGGCTTGTTCACTAGATATTACAATGCATTGTGGGAAATATGTAGTGCCCTCAAAATCATTCCACAATATCATTTTACGATTCGGACACTAACAAAAAATGTCTGACTTACGTATTAGTGCCCTAAATCGCAGATAGTGATCCATTCCGGCCACAGCCCAGGTTTACCTCATTTGAATGAGAGGAGCTGCTGCTGTTGGCCAATCAGGGCCCAGTATTGTGAGGAATTAGTCTTAAAATTAATTAAGTTTAACTCATTCAATTCAACTTTTAACTAAACTACATTTATTTGCAAAACATCACGAGGAAAATTATTCTCATCCTGAATGAGTAGATTTGAAAATAAAACCATAAAAACTGAATAATATGGGAGCTTTAATGTGGAAATGTCCCAGTGACACTGACTGAAGACCAGAAAAATGTCGTTTATTTTTGTTTTTAAAAAACAAAGTATTAGTATTAGAGTGGATTAATGCAACTATTTTCATTGCAATTGAAATTGAATTGTAGAACTGTCAACACTACATACAGAGATAACAGTGGTGAGAGTGAAACCTGTCATTACAGTAGTCTGTCTTATACATTCTCTAACTGGGATCATTCCTAGTGAAGTCAAACCATTCCTCATCACAACTGGTATCACTGTAACCTAAACCTTGTGTCAACTTAAGAAAGATCATCTAACATGGAGCAGAGAGTGGGACTCCAGCTGTATGTTGACTGCATCTATGGAGGCTTTACCAGCCTCAGTTTAACGGCTGGCTGTGCAATATCAAAATAAAAGCTTCGCTGTAAAAAATAAAAGTCCCCACGTTCTCAACTGTGGCTGCAAAGTTCACAGTGATGTGTTAAAAATAAAATGTGGCATCTTCACAGCGATGGACAGGTTTGGTTTTTAGTTTTTTTTTTAAACATTTATTAGCAATAAAAGACATTTACAATCATATTTGCACATTGCCACATGCGTTTTTACTCTTTTATGTTTAACCTTATGTATGTTTTTAACCCTTATGTCTGTTTGTTTTTATGTGGTATGTCTTTTTTATGAGCCACGTCAAAAGACAATTCTGTCATGCTTGTGTTTTCTCAATCTGAGGCATTTGTTACAGTGATATAGGAAAAAAGCAATTTGTCCTTAAACTATCCTGAAAAATATGACTGGTTTGGGTTGTAATTCCTCAGTGAAAACGGGACAGATTCATCTTGATGTGAAGTTACCAAAACATCCTCCTGGACCTTCTGCCCCGCCTGGAAACATTTCTTAAGGTCTGTTATTGTTTCAGATGGATCGGTGAGGGAGGAGAGTCTCACCCACCCACTGGTTAAATATGATATCTGGAAGAAAACACTGAAAGAAAAATGCCACTACATTTTAAATGAAGGAAGTTGAATAATTTGGATATAAATCACTATAACCTTACTATGCAGTGGCCAGTTAAGCACCTTGCCCTTCCTTAGATTTCTTATACAATTTGAAAATATCAAATGTTTGTTATTGTAAGCAAACATTTTCAAAAAGTGGATGGTCTGCTTTACAATGTCTCATTAACTTCCACTGATATTTCCATCAGAATCAAAAGGTAGAATCCCTTAGACAAATAAGCTAAGGGAAGCCTATAAATGTACAAAGTCTTATATATATTATAACATGTTTATATCTTCATAAGAGGCTAATAACATGAAAAATGACAGGCTACATCAGTACAAAGAACTGCAAAGTTAATGTGTACAAATGACCCACTATTCCATAACTTTCCCAGAGAATTGATCAAATTCCCTGGCTTTTCTCTGTCTGGAATACACTTCTCAAACTACCATGATATTCCAGGAATATTCCATAACTTTCCCAGAGAATTTATCAAATTCCTTGACTTTTCCCTGTCTGAAATTCACTTCTCAAAACTCCAGGAATTCCATAAGCAGAGGGAAAAGTATCCATACAGCCAGTTCAGAATGTGGTTGGGTCCGGTTATATATACATATATGAAAAAAAACAAAAAAAATCAAATCCCCTTAACAAATAATGAGACTCCAGACTGAGGTTTGGTTTCCTAGGCGAATATCATGATTCACTTTTATTAAAAGCATCATAGCTACAATTCATCATACATGATGTCTCCAAAAAACAAAATGAAAACAAAAAAAAGACACACACCAAAAAAGAAAAAAAAACAAAAGAAAAAAAAAAAGAGGAAAAAAAAACAAAAACATTTACATGGTATGTCTGTAAACTTCAAGGCTAGATAAGAATTTTGAGGTAATGCTCTTCAGCTTGCTGGCTAAAAGTAACAAAAAGTCCATTTTTTTTCAAGAAAAAGTAGCTAAGTAATAAAGGTACCTGATTATTTTTAACTCTTTAACACCAGTGCATCAACAGGAACAGAGTGAGACAAAATTGATTGCAGAACTTATTCGTCATCATTTACAGTTTTTAGTTTCGTTTTTCTATTCATACGACACTTGTGGTTATTCATATAGTGTGTGTGTGTGTGTGTGTGTTGGGAGAGTGATGTTGGAACATTCAAAAGCTGCCTTGGTTATTGCTGTCTCAGCGTCGAGAGAGGAGAATCTTTGTCGGGGAGGAGGGGGGTGGGGGTGGGGGGTGCGTCCCAAAGCCCCCAAAAACGGAAACCGAAGGTCTAACGAACGAAAGGAGCGCTCCTCCTCCCTCCGTCCCAGCGTTCTCTCTCTCTCGTCCGCTGGGCTGGCTGTGGTAATAAAATGTTAATAATAAGACCTGGCCACAATATGGATTTGAATGTCGCTTTTTTTTTTTTTTTTTTTAAATATTTGAAGCGCGAGGGGTTTCGCCTCGATCCGTCTCGTCCCGACGGGAACCAAACGCCGCTCGCGCTTTTCAAGTATTTAAATGTTTAGAGCTGGACTCGATTTAGAAAAAAAACGTGTGAAAATTTTCCAACTCTTTTTTGCCGATGAGGCGTCCCGGTCCTGTTCTGACCAGGCCTGGTGTCAGTGTGTGTGACTACGGAGAGCGACAGTCTTGGAGAAGACGGCCGCCGAGGGAGCAGCACTTGGTCTGGAACTGAACGGGGATGTAAGAAGGGAACAGAGGAAAACGATAACGGGATTTAATGCGGCGGTGGCGGCGGCAACCGGGAACAAAAACGACCTTCTCCATTAGAAACGAATGGGAGAGTCGCAAAAAAAAAACAACTAAAAACAACCTGAAACGTCACATCCCTGTGTGGACTGCCGCTCCAAATCCATTCACAGGAACCTCAGCTCAGGGTTGGCCGGTTTTGCCTAAGGACCAATCGGAAAGCCCGATCGGGGTGGCAGACCCAGCCCGCCTGCCACGCCCTGCGCGGCAAAACCGACCCGCCTCCGAGAGAGGGGGAGAGAGGGGATTTGGAGGCGGCAGCAGAAAGACTCAAGACTGGTGAGCAAACAGTGTGGGACTGGATAACAGTATTGGTTCAGCACGCACACACACACACACACACACGCACACGCACACACACACACAGAGGAAACAGTCGTAGGGATGGATCCTCCCATACACCATAAACAGTCACTGGACAGAGAGAGGGGGTTAGTGTGTGTGTAGTAGGGGACAGTCTGAATGTGTGTGTGTCGTGTGTGTGTGTGTGTGTGTATTATGGTAGTCAGTGTGAGACTGAGTTTAAGCCAGTCTGTGTGTGTGTTTATTCCTCCTCAGAGTCTACCTGGTCTGATATGTGAGAACTACAAAAAACCTCCGCTCTGCCAACGGAGCGGCTAAATTCGACTCCATTACCCATGATTCCTTTCGCAGCAGCTTCGTCAGACAGACAGACAGCCGTAATGCCATTTTTCAAAGAGAACGAATGGTTCTTCTTCTCTCTTTTTTTCCTTTCTTTTTCGATGAGACGCTGCCGACAAACCTCAACGGTCCAGACAAGAGAAGGAAGCGAAAAAAAACACGAGAAAAAGAAAAGATCTGAGAACTGAAAGCAGCAATAATAATAATAATAATAATAATAATAGTACTATCGGAACCTTGCGAAGTCCTATCTGAGGGATTCTGGGAAATAAAACGACAAAAGAAAAAAAAAAAAAGAAGGGTAGATGCGCCGTTCACAGTGCGCTCTGGCCGACTAAATAGAAAGAAAAAAACAGTCTTTTTTTTTAACGGAGCGAGTCCGGCTGCGAAGATTTCCCTGACTAGACTACCGCTCAGAGAGAGAGAGTTAACTTGACACCACACACACCTCTCCCTCTCCAACGCATAGTTAATATATCTGGCCCAAAAACAAAACGACAGAGAGAGAGAGAGGGAGAGAGAGAGAGAGAAATCATCATCAACAACAACAAAAAGAAGGAGAAAAAAAAACGGGATTCATAATAGTAGAGTTTGGATATTTCTGGTTGGAGGCGTGTAAACGTGGCGTGAGGGGGAAGAGAGAGAGAGAGAGAGAGAGAGAGAGAGAGAGAGAGAGAGAGAGAGAGAGAGAGAGAGAGAGAGAGAGAGAGAGGTGAGGAAATGTCCAAGGCCAGTCAGTTTTGTGTTTCATTTCAGTCACTCTTGTCCTTCTCCGGAGACGCCTGCTCCCCCCCCTCCTCCTCCTCCTCCTCTCCTCCCCTCCCTCCGTCTTCGGCGGCCGAGTCCTCGGCCTCCCCTCCCGTCTCCTCCTCCGCTCTCGCCTCCTTCTCCTCCGCCAAGTCACTCTCGCCGCCTCCCTCTGCCGCCTCGTCCTCCTCCTCCTCCTCTTTCTTCTCGTCCTCCTCCTCCTCCTCCTCCTCCTCCTCGTCTCGTCTCGGGGGGTTGGGGGTCGCGACGTTGCCGCCCAGCGCGCCGGCCATGGCGGTCTGCAGCTCGGCCAGCGTGGAGGCGGCGGCGGGGAAGCCGGGCAGGCTTAGCCCTGCCAGGCCCGGCGGCAGGAACATGGAGGGGTAGAAGAGGCCGGGCGCCATGGTGGAGAGCAGGAAGGGGTTGAATGCCAGGGAGTTGGCCGACATGCCCGCCGCGGCCAGCAGGGCGGCGGCGTCGCCGTTGACCGATGCATCGGCGGCCGCGACCTGAGGCCCGTCGCTGGACTTCTCCGTCCTCTCCGCCTCCTTCTCCGTCTTCCCCTTCTTCGCCTTCCTGCTGCCGTGCTCCTTCCCCTCCGGCTCGTCCTCCTCCTCCTTCTCCTCGCCGTCTTCACCCTCCTCCTTCTCGCCCTGCTCTCTTTTCCTCTTTTTAGTCATCGTCTCCTCGCCCTCAGCTCCCTCTCCATCTAGCGTTCCATTGGTGTTCCCCGACGCCGCGGCGACCTGGGCGTTGGTGGCGGCGGCGGCCGCGGCCAGGTTGCCACCAAACAGCCCGCCCAGGCTGAACATGTTGGGGAGGGCGGCGGCCATGTTGGGCAGGCCTCCCATGCCGGGCAGCATGAGGGGCAGCATGGAGGCGGCGGCGGCACTGGCGGCGGCCTGCTTGGGGTCGGTGGGAGGAGGGAAGGCCATCAGGCCGGCGGCCAGCTGGAGAGACTGGAGGCTCTGGAGGGACGACAGGTCCATCCCTCCAAACAGGCTGTTCAGCAGCAGAGGGTTGATGCCTCCTGGGTGGAAACACACACACACACTCCGGTTTAACATGGAGAAAAAAGTGCTGCCACCAGTCATGTTATATCTTGATTTGATCAGCCACAGCCTCCCACTCACACCATGCAGATCAGAGATGCTGCAACACCTCCAACTAGCCAAACTCTATTTCACATCACAGCAATCTAGTGAGAAATTTCACAGGACATGGCAGCTCCATCTAGACTTTAAACTTCCCTTCAACACTTCCAATACACCTGTACCTATCACACATCTTGAAAGACAGCATGAAAAATAAGCTCAGTGACAGCAGCTCCATTTTATCACAATGTTCTTTGATATTTTTAAAATCAAATAACAGATATGTACCTGCAGATGAAGCAGCGGTAGCCAGCGATGCCTGGGCAGCTTGGGCTGCTGCAGCCTGGGCGGCGGCGGCTGCCTTGGCGATCTCGGATTTGGGCCGTCGCCCCCGACGACGGACGCCCTCCTCCCTGACCACCGGGCCGGTCAGCAGGCGGTCGAACATGGCCTCCGGGAGGAAACCCTGTGGAGAGAGAAGAGGACGGGTTTAGGACTAGAAAACTGAACTTCCCAGTTGCTTTCACATCCAAGTCACAGCTCCATTCTGTGCCCCTTCTGGAGAGCATTCGGTTTGATTCAGTTGGGGATAAAATGGCTCAAGTGAAAACAAGCCACAGGGAACCGCAGGATAGTTTCTACTACTATGAGAAGTATTTTCCTCAAAGGACTGCTGGGAAATTAAAGTCAACTGTTGCCTTTGTAAACAGCAGGTCCCACCATGAGAATCATGCTTTTATTTGCTTCAATTTGGGAGGGTTACACTCAATTGCCCTCAAAATCCCCTCTGGCAGACTGTGAAGTTACAAATGAAAAGCAGCAAAGAGGGGACATAAGGAAACCTGAATGCAACAATTATCATTCTCATAAGTCACTTGACACTAGAAAAATCCTGAGCACGTTGTTGTTAAGGTATGTATTCTACATGGGAATGAGATTTGTCATTGGCTGCTCACCGACTGCTTGACGATGTCTGTCCAATCAGGAGCGATGGCAAACTCGGGGTTCTCCAGTAGCCATCTGGGGAGCTCCTTCATTGGTGGAGCCATGGCCCCGCCCATCTGGGGAACAGGAAGACGGGATGAAATCCTCTTCATATACATTCAATGCATAGTTTACTGCTTATATGTAGGAGTTATATGTATAGTCTACCGTACCATATGTATTATGTACCGTAAGTTGTCAATGTTTTTAAAGTGTAAACAACTAAATAACCACTGAATAACACTGATTTGAATGGGGACTTGTGTTGTATGTGGGGTTACCTTGCGTCCGTTGCGTCTGTTGACCACGGGGACTCTCTCGTCTCCGGTCAGGGTGTTGATGTCGATCTTGTTGGGGTTTCGACAACGATGGCGCTTCTGCTTGGGCTTAGAGAACTGGGACAACAGTAACTCCTCGCTCTTCTGCAGGAGGAAGCGATGAAAAAGAGAAAGAAGGATATGGTTAACTAGTGGCACGACTGACAGTGGAGGAAAACTGATGCAAAGAAGGAAAGCAAGAATAAAGGAAGAGACGTACTGGTGTGAATCCAGCCATGTCCATGGTGTAAGTCGGGTGCTGCCTCAGCCAGTCCCTCAGCTCTTTGTTGGAAGCTGCTGCCTCTCCCTCCTCCAGACCTGCGGAGGCAGGCGGCCTGGCGCTGGGGCTCTGCCCAGGAACGGAGAGGGGTCTGTGGGCACGGGCGGCATCCTGGCTCCCCTCCGCACCCGGAACCTTGGTCCCTTCTGCATCATCCTGAATGTCAAAGAGGGAGGTGGAGAGAAGGACAGAGACATTTAATACAGGTTCTCAGATACTCTTAATGTTTTCAATGACCAACCATAAGACATCAGACTGAAAACACACACTACCATCCTCACCCCTCCTGCTCTCTTGTTCCCCATGAACAGCAGCTCCAGCCCCTCCACATTTTTCCTGCGGCCGCGCCTCCTCCGCATGATGGGCAGGTCGGCCTCCAGCGAGCCGTTGGCCCTGTGGCCGGGGGGCGGGGTCTGCTGCAGCAGCTCCATCTGGGCCTTGAGGGAGGGGTTCGTCACCATGGCACTGGGGAAGCCAGCCAATGAGGAAGAGGCCTTGTGGTGATGGTGCATGCCCTGAACAGAAAATCGGATCAGATTACCAAATAGTTAATAAATTGCCTTTATCAAAACATATTTTTGTATACTTTGGCATTGTTTCTAAGAGTCATACCAATGAACTCAATGTGTGTGTGAGTGCTTGAGAGTATATGTGAGAGTATCCATTACCTTAGTGAGGTCTATAGCTTGGCTCTGGGTCTCGGCGGTGGCGTGGCTCTCTCGGAGCTGAGCCACCATCTCCATCAGGTTGCGCCTCTTGGCCGCCCGCTCTGCCTCGATCTCCACCTTCCTCCTCCTCCTCCTCCTCTGTCGAGGCACCGTCAGGCCCAGAGCGTCCTCCTGTGGCACCGAGGGAAAGCGTTACACCTCTGTCTGTCTAACAGCAGCACCCTGAACTCTTATCCATATTTCCCGGTGGCTCGTCACGTTATGGGAAAAAAGATTGTTGCTGGTACTTCAGAAAGCAGTAACAATTAGCGCTAATGCAGTTAGCGGCACCCTTTAGTTTCAATGCGGAATGCTAATAAGCTGCTTTTAGGGTTTGCTTTTCCTACGATGTTGCAATTGCCTGGTGTAGAAAAAATTAATTAAAATTCCCAACATGAAGATGTGACTAAATGTGGGAGATTACATTATGCACACATTAACACATTATCTAGAGGCCGTAGTGTTACATTTTTACTTCCATTATAAGATTGGTGTGTGTGAACCTGCAGCAATAGTATTTTATCTTCCGCTAAGTGTGTTAATATTGACAGACTGAAATGCTGATAGTGTTATGCGTTCACTTCCACTGGAGATGGCGTGGGCTGGAATGAGCCATTAGCATCGGTCAAGGACGACACTAGGAACTTTTCTCTTGAGTATATTACAGCTGACCGAATGATCTTTTTGCTTGTTAAGCGCTTCAACAAATGATCAGTTATCTGTGCATCTGAATAGCAATTACAGACAATTCTATATTTTGGTACCAGGAGACTCAGTTCACTCAAGATCCTGTTTATCCTGTTCGCCGTTCAAATATCCATAACGGTTTGACCTGTAGTGTGTGTGTGTGTGTGTGTGTGTTAACACTCACATGAACCTGCGGCGATAGTGTTATATCTTCACTCCCGCTGTAGGTGGTGTGGCTGCTGCACATCGACAACTCGGCCAAGCCCCGCCTCTGCAGCGGGCTCTCGGTCGCCGTGGCTACGGCCGCGGCCGCTGCCGCAGAGCCATACCCCGGCAACAGGCTGCTGGGGAAGTCGAAGAGGTGGCGCCGGTTGACGGGCCACTTGCCCTTCAGGACGGCCTCGCATATGTTGTCCATCCTGTTGATCATCACGCGATCCTGGAGCAAAGGGGTGGAGAGAGAGCAAAGGATGAGAGAGATGAGAAAGGGAAGGGACGGATAAGAATAGAGGATAGAGGATCGGGAATGAGTTCAGCAGCAACTGCGGGTCTGCTGGCTTTGCAGACTATTCTTTTACTCTGAGGAACTGGTGTGCGTCTCTTTCTGGGCGAGTCTCTCTCACCTTAGGCCAGAATGAGAAGGTGTAGGTGCGGTCCTGCAGGGTCTGCAGGGCGGAGGTTTCCGGCAGGTCGTCGGGGCAAAACCCGTCTCTGGTCTCGTCGCGGGCCGACGTGCTCAGAGAGGCGATGCTCTCCTCGTCGAAGTTCTTCTGCTCCGACGCAGCACTCGCTGCGCGCGGGGAAAAGGGAGAGAGTCACATTTCGACGCTTTATTAAAAAGGGTTTCTAAAACGTTGTCAGGGGATCCAAACTCATTTTAATCTCTCGCCCTGGAAGCTAGACTCATTAAAACATACTAGCGAGCCTTGTCATGAGGGGGAACACCAGAAATAGGCCTGTGACCCATTGTGGCATCAGCAAGCAGAGGGACTGACAACTGGGACAAACAAACTGGATAACATAGGGGAATACAGGGAACAAAAGTATGATTAAGGCAAGAAGTTATGAAAAACCTCTAACTATAAAAACTCAAATTCCCATTACGGGAATCTACTGAGAGACTTCAAAGGATGTGGCAGCCCAAATGTTGCCCATGTCCAATCAAATCATGTCATTCTCAAAATATTCCCAATTATTACCAAAGTCTAACATTTAAAAACACATAATTCTCTATGAAATCAATGGCCACCACTAGCTGCAAGCTAGGACCAGTCCGGTCCTCCACCTACCCTCAGCCTGAGATGATTTCTCTGATTTGTCGTCTTCGTCCATCCTCTCCTCCTCTTCCTCCTCTGGGCTCTTCTCTGTGCCGGCTGACTTGGGCGATTTGGGAGTTTCGGGGCTCTCCCGCTCCTTCTCCTCCTCCTCGTCCTCCTCCTCGTCCTCCTCCTCTGCCGTCTTCTGTGCTGGTTGTGCTTTGGGAGAGGAGGTGGAACGTTCCGGTGGCTCAGTGGTCGTCTCCGTCTGGTCCCTGAGAGAGTCGTCGGGAGTCGGACTCGCCTCCTTTTCTTCTCTTCCAACTTTGTCTTGGTCGTCTTCCAGTTTAGAGCTCTTCTCTCCTCCGCTCGGCTCCTCCTTCAGTTCCTCCTCCTCTTTCTCTGCTTTCGGCTGAGCCGCTTCCTCCTCCTCCTCCTCTTTCTTCACCTCCTTCGGCGAGGTGGCGGCCTTGTCTTTCTCTTCTCCCTCTGCCTCCTTATCTTTCTCCTCCTCAGGTTTTTCAGTCTTGGTACATGGAATGTCATCTGCGTTTTCTCCCTCCGCCTCCTTTTTCACCTCCTTCTCTACCTTCCCTTCCTCGGTCTTCACCTTCTTCCCTTCTCCCTCCTCCTCAGCCTCATCTTTAGCCGCAGTGACGGCGGCGTCCGCAGCAGCTGCGGCGCTAGCCAGCTCTGCGGGGGTGAGGAGAGGAGCAGCGGCGCTTTCCACCGCTCCCGTCCTGGCTTTGGTGCTCTCTCCCTGGGATCCCGCGGCGGGGCCGGCCCCTCGCTGGCCGGTGAAGCGATGGTGGGACTCCAGGAAGGCCAAGGTGGGGTCGTTGAGGATGTGATAGTCGGTGCGGCTCACTCCATGCTTGGAGGCGCCCAGGAGGAGGTCCCGATCGTGACGGCCGCACTCCCACCACTCCGGGAGGTCCGAGGAGGGCTGGCAGAGCTGGAGGCGCTCGGACAGCAGCGAATGCGGGAGGACCTGCTCTCGGATGCGGCGGAGCAGCTCGATGCGGTACAGGGTGCGGGAGGCGCGCTCCTCCGTGATGGGGTCGATGATCAGGGTCGGGTCTGGGAGTTCTGGAGGAGAGGAAAGGCATTCTTTTATTAGATAATCCTCAACTACATAACAGGCCGGCATATTATGTGCCAGTATTCACAAACACTGCAAACGTAACCAAGCCTTTTACTTAAGCAATAAGCTGCTTGGTGTTGTTGCCAGCAGCAGCAGCTCTTGGCTGTTCTAAAATCACTGTAAATCACCCCTCTGAGTGGATTATTGCTTTCATAAAACAGTGGCAACATCATCGTAACACAAAAACGCAAATGTTCAAGAAATCTTATTTTTTAATCAGTAATAATAAAATATTACTTTAGCTACTACTTTAGTAGCTAAACAAAGTGATTGCTAAGCAACACTTTAGTACCAGAATGAGTGATTTTCAGTTTGTGCATTAACTGTTATGCAGTCAAAGGTGTATGTATATTGGGTATTTCAAATGGGGCTCAGTCAATCAGAACTGAGGATCAGAACAATCCATTCAGTAAACTGGAATTATTGGTTGGGTCTTTAACTTAGTTCGCTATTAACTTTATACATAAAACACAACACAGAAAACCTTGGATGCTCAATTACACATTATATATTGAGGTGTGTGTATTCCTCTCACCTGTGTCGGTCTTGACCTGCATGCGGCAGACCCGTTTGCACATGGCGATGAACGAGTAGTAATATTTCTCCAGGCTCTCATCCGTTTTCTTGTCCAATCGGGCGAAGGCCCTGAACTGCGTCCAGTCAAATCTCTGTCGCTGGGTGTCGTAGATGACGCCGAAGGTGGACACCACGCGGTAGAAGTCAGCCTCCTCACGACGAGTCCATCTGACGGAGAACAGGAGGCAGAAGAGAAGGTTCATTTAACAACCAAAGTGGTATCTGATCAAATGTGAGAAAATGACAGAATCCAATACATTCATGTTATGAAATCACACTACATTGACAAACAACATGACTTAGTATGTTAAGCTGTAATGCAATTAACTGCCATCTATCTTAAGTCTTCCAGACCATCATTTTCTGGAAACTATCTCATTGGAGAACTCAATGGTTTGCCTTGTGATGATCACCATAGTCCACTCAGCTTTTAATTTACCACTACATCAATGCATACTCCTACTGCAATTACAATATAATGAACAAAGGAAAACGAATGGTACATATTTAATATAATTGTTATTATGGGACAGTAAAATGTAATGCTACCTTTGTCTTCTCTCCTTATAGTACATGGCTCCATCAGCCATCAGGGCAGCGTGGGCCGCTACTGCCGCCGCCTCTGGCATGAACTGCCCGCCTTTGGCCAAATAAGGACTTCCCTTGGCCAAATACGGGCTCCCTTCCGCCATGAACACCCCCGCTCCTCCCTCTTGGATGTAAGTCGCCCCTCCTCCAGCCTCGGTAACCATGGCGACGGAGGGCGGGAACTCCCGCCGACGTCGCCGGCGACCGTCGGGCCGGTTGAGGGCCTCCTGGCGGAGCTGCTCTCTCCGGTTGGAGCGCTGGTAGGCGGTGATGAGGCGACGCAGACGGGCGGTCAGAGCCGAGGCCGCCGGCCAATAGAGGCGCTCGCTGGAGCCCGAAGCCCCGCCTGCAGCAGCCGCGCTTCGACCGTTTTCGCTTGATTTAGCTATAGGGAGGAAGAGGGGGAGAAGAGAGGTAAGGAGCCTGAACCTGTCGTCAACAGGGAACCTTCTCATCCTGTCCCAATTCAAACGTTCATATTTTGACACCAACTGCTATAAAATGACAATTCTGCTTTTATACCTACTCTCTCTCTCTCTAGGTGAATGCTGGGTTACCTTCAGTGTCTCCCTCCATGTTGTCGTCCTTGTCGTCCAGAGGAGAGTTGGTGAAGTCGTCCAGGTCGTCTTTAAAAGGCATCCTCAGCGGCTTATACTCCGGATCCTCATCCTCACTGCGGGAGGGATGAATGGGAAGAGAGTTGGGGGGATGGGGTAAGGGGTGAAAGGGGGGATGGGAAGAGATGGAGGGACAGGCAGAGAAATGAGCCTCACACTTTCTGGGAAGTACAGACTGCTGAATTTCTGAGTTAAAATTTGAAGGAGGGGGCAACCAAGAGAAAAGGAACAAGGGGAATTAGTGAGGGGGATCGTGAAAGAAAGTAAAAAAGAAAAAAACGAGTAAAAAAAGAAAACGTGAAGCAGAGGCTTGAGAAGGAGGATAAAAAAAAGGAGGGGTATCAGTTTTAGGGTTCCCACGCTCAGTTGGACATCAGATTCATGACTTTTCATGACTTTCAAGGCTTTGTTTGGTGAAATTCAAGGACTTAAATTTGGCATGTTTTGGAGTAAGACATGACATTGGTCAAAATTAGACATCTTAGAGGCCTCATCTTTTTTACTCACTACTACTACTACTACTACTACTCTTTACTACTGTTGCTAAATCTACACAAATCTTCATCAAAGGGTTTTCCTCAGGATTTGAAGTATTGATACTAGGATGGAGAGAAGTCTGAGAATTGAAGCAGATTGATGAATTTCTAAATTTTAAGGATTTTCTAGGCCCATGGGAACCCGGCACTTAACCTGAAGTGAATTATAATGCATTACAGGCAGATTATAAGCCCATTAGGAGCCATACAGATCAACTTTTCCTCCTATTTTTTGCAGTGTTTATTATATTAATATACTGAACAAAAATATGAACGCAACACTTTTGGTTTTGCTCCCATTTTTCATGAGTTGAAATAAACGATCTAAGACTTTTTCTATGCACACAAAAGGCTTATTTCTCTCAAATTTTGTTCACAAATTTGTTTAAATCCGTGTTAGTGAGCACTTCTCCTTTGCCAAGATAATCCATCCACCTGACAGGTGTGGCATATCAAGATGCTGATTAAACAGCATGATTATTGCACAGGTGTGCCTTGGGCTGGTCACAATAAAAGGCCACTCTAAAATGTGCAGTTTTTATCACACAACACAATGCCACAGATGTCGCAAGTTTTGAGGGAGCGTGCAATTGGCATGCTGACTGCAGGAATGTCCACCAGAGCTCATGTTGCAGCATGATAACGGCCCCGTGTTGCAAGGATCTGTACACAATTCCTGGAAGCTGAAAACATCCCAGTTCTTGCACGGCCTGCATACTCACCAGACATGTCACCCATTGAGCATGTTTGGGATGCTCTGGATCGGCGTGTACGACAGCGTGTTCCGATTCCTGCCAATATCCAGCAACTTCGCACAGCCATTGAAGAGGAGTGGACCGACACTCCACAGGCCACAATCAACAACCTGATCAACTCTATGCGAAGGAGATGTGTCGCACTGCATGAGGCAAATGGTGGTCACACCAGATACTGACTGGTTTTCAAAAAATGCATATCTGTCATGTGAGATCCATAGTTCAGGGCCTAATAAATGTCTTTTTTCAAGATAAAACTGCACATTTTAGAGTGGCCTTTTAGTATCTTGATATGCCACACCTGTCAGGTGGATGGATTATCTTGGCAAAGGAGAAGTGCTCACTAACACGGATTTAAACAAATTTGTGAACAAAATTTGAGAGAAATAAGCCTTTTGTGTGCATCAAAAATCTTAGATCTTTTATTTCAACTAATGAAAAATGGGAGCAAAACCAAAAGTGTTAGGTTTATATTTTTGTTCAGTGTATATTATACTAAATTTAAGACTGATTTAACAACCAAAATGAAACAAAGCTGGCAAAAAAAAGCCCATTTCTGATTGAACACAACTAATGAAACTTCTGAAACTATTAAGGAGCAGTACAAGAAAAAGCACCTGAGGAAATTAAGTGTTTGACATATTAGATTAATATGAGAGTGGACATGCATGTCAGTCAAACATGCTGTGATCAACTGAAAGTGCGGGTAATATAATACAACATAAGAAAATACAACCAAGACTACTGCCAGTCTCATTCATATCTTTTGGACAATTCATGTTTGTCTTAAATTCAGATGATGTAAGACTTTTTAAGGACATGCAGTCATCCTGCGATCAGCACCACTTCAAGTGAAGTGCTACCAGAGAATGGAGTGTGGAAAACGGACGAGGGAGAGACTCGACGAAAAAAAGTACGGAAATAGGAAAAAGTGGGGAGAGAGAGACAGACTAGAGACGGAGGAAAAAATAGGAGGAAGAGGAAGAGGAGGAGGAGGAAGAGGAGTTGATTTCGGTTGGCAGTGGCTGGTCTCTTACCCCTCGACACCATCTGCTATCATGTCGGAGCCCCTCTGCTCGGCGGCGATGGCCTTGGCGTCCGGCATGCCCACCCGCTCCAAAAAACACAGGGTGGGGTCGGCTCGCATGGAGTTGTACTTCTCATAGCCTGCAGAGAGAGAGAGGGAGAGAGAGAGAATGATTGGAAAACAGAAAGAGAGAGGGTGAGATGTAAAAGAAATACAAACATGACAATCCAAGCATTAAACTGTATTTTTAATCAGTTCTTAGTCAGTGTAGGATAATAAACCGCTGTAGACTAAGGTTAGTAGCCAAAACACACACACTCAAGGGAAACTCCTAGAAAGAACGAAAAAAAATAGTTGTGCTTTCTAGCTCACTCCTAGACAGACACCACGCCACACACTCCAACCCTCCCTCTCTCTCACACACACACACACTCAGACATGCATACACACACACACACAGCATCCATATTAAATGAAGGAACAGACAAAAACAGCAGCAGAAGGGCAGACCCCAGGAGCCAGCTGCTGACAAGACAGACAGGCTGTGTGTGTGTTGCTGCGTGTGTGTGTGTGTACATGCGCCTGGATTCTGTGCGCGCATGTGTGTACGTGTGCATATCCAAGCGCGCCTGCAGGTGCTCATTTGTGTCAGGCTGAGAGAGAGAGAGGGAGAGAGAGAGAGAAGGAGAGAGAGAGAGAGAGAGTGTGTGTGTCATGGCGTCTGTATGTGAAAGTGAGCTAGTGTGTGTGTGCGCGAGTGTGTGTTTGTCCGTTGAGTGCATCCAAGCAGAACAGATTAGAGTGTGCAGATCCTACTGAGACGCATCGGGAAGGAGAGGAGGAAAAAAAGAAGAGAAGGAGGAAGAAAAAAAGAGGAGGAGGAGAGATGAGAGGAAAAAAGAGGAGTGGAGAGGAAAGGAGGAAAGCAGAGAGAATAGGGAGGGCTCTCCGTTAACACGGCGCCTCCCTCTCCAGCCTCTCTTTCAGTCGGCCCCGCTCTCCTGTTCCCATTCCTCGCTCCATTCATCCTCTACTCCCTCACCTCCTCTCTCTCTCCCCATCACATTTCAATTAGGATAGATGTGGTGAAGCATTGTTCCTAACCGTCTCTCTCTCTCCGTCTCTCACACACAGACACCACAATGCATCACACACACACACAGCTCTGTGCCCGCAGCCAAACGCTAATCATCGGGGCCTTTATAGGCCATCACTCTTCTACAGTGTGTGTGTATGTGACGCATTGTTGTGTGTGAGTGTGTCTGCATACGACGCTCTGTGTTTGTGTGCGTGTGTGTGTGACTGAGTGTGTGTCAGTTTTTGCCCCTCTAAGGGCCTCCCTAGTGAATGAGGATTATGATTAACTATGGGTGAGCCCTTTTGTATCCCTGTGTGTGTGTGTGTGCGCTCTCTCCCAGCCCGTCCTAATTGAATCAGAGAGGATGGCAATGATGGAGAAATTATGACAATTATCCCAAATTAATACGAATGAGGGTCCCCGTCCGCAGAACACACACAATGACACTCGGCCCCATCAGCCTGTCACTGGGAGTCACATTCAGACGCCCAGTCAGCACCCAAAGGTGGGTCACTGGGAGATTAGCATGACTCCCAAGTTATCCTAATGACGATCCAGAGATAGGTTAGTAGGTTGGCAGTCAATGGAAGGTAATACACCATTGTAGAATAGTAGGTTAGTAGATTTAAGTCAAGTGGGAATATAACAACTAATGGAAGAAAAACTGGTCATTTTTAACACTGAGACAAACTTCATTCACATCAGTGACATTGGGAGGCGCTGAATTAACACCTGTAACACACGACACGCCACACACACACGTGCGCGCCTGGCCGGCGGTCGGACACCGCCCATCAATCATCCTCCCGATAGCACGCTGAGCCTGCCAGCTGCGTACCACTGTCGCCATGGCAACACCAATCAACCGGTGGCAGCAGAAGTGGGCTGGGGTGGGGCTTGGTGTGTGTGTTTTTCCGGGAAGCTTATCCTATTTGAAGATTATGTGTGTGTGAAAATGTGTGTGTGTCTGTGTGTGGAGGTGATGCTTACTGAGTTGGGAGCCGATGGTGTGTGTTAGAAGATGCTGGTGTGTGTGTGTGTGTGTGTGTGTGTCTTACCATGTTTGAAGACACCAATGAGCAGCGATTTGTCCGCCTCACTGTCCCACCAGTCGGCTGGGACCTCGGCGTGGAACGGCTGGGGAATCCAGATATCCAGCTCACTGCGGCGGAGGGAGCAGACGATAAATATCAAATCACTTCTAATCCACTCAAACAGTATCTGACATCATCGTTACCATTAATGTTTCGTGTTTTAGTTAGAGATCGTTATCGGCTATCCAAATTGTTTGTGCGCATTCAATTTGCTTCGGCGTCTTTTTTGCAATTCAAATCAGAGAGGGGGGAGAGAGCGGAAATCAGATTATGTGGTATTTTGTGCCGTAATCAGATTGTGGCTCTCGATGGTGTCGGCTGCCAAACAGGAAGTGTGGGACGGAGGCTCAGGAGGGACACTGGACCAGTGATGGCAGTATTTCTGGCAGCGTCCTGCCGGTTGACATTCGTATTGGCTGGCTTGGTCCAAAAGTCACATTCTCTATATTTGAGAGACAACGGCTTTGTTTACATGCACACAGCATTTCGGATACTGGCTTTTGGATATACCAATTAAGGGGTAAGGCTGGTGTTTTTTAATGCATTTCTTACCGTCAACAAATCCTATGAAAATAACAAAATCAGCAATGAATTTGTTTTGCCAACAAGTCTCGTCCATGTAGCCGAAACCCAATAAAGCCATGTCTCAGTAGCCATAGAACTCCATTGTATTAAAAAACAATTAAAAACATGTCAAAGAGCCATGCCATTGCTCTGGGCAGCACATTTCATCATTGCGATGCACCGGGCCGGCCGACTTTTTCCTCAAACAACTTAATAAGCCGGCTGTAAACACGTTTGCGATCTCAGGAAAGTAGTTCCGTAGCACCGAAAATAGTCCCTGGCGTAATGAAGAATTTGTTCCCATTTGAATTTGATTTGGTAATAACTACAACAGCCTGACTTTTCGTGGTAACAGTTAGCGATTTTTAAAATTGAAACTATGTCTTTGTGAGCTGTATTTAAAAGGTTTTTAGCTTACAGTTGGAGCCAATGACTTCCGGTTTGAAGGCTAAAAAGGGAACATGGGAGCAAACGCATTGTTGATTTTCTTATTTTCATAGGATTTGTTGACGATAAGAAATGTATTTAAAAACACCAGCCGTATCCTTTTAAGGTCTTATTCAGGATAAGCTCCATATGCACCTTTAGTAACCTCTCCAATACCCCTATACACATGTAACCACCAATAAACACAGCTTCTGCCCATCTGTATTCTCATGCCAATAATTTAGCTAGTAAGCTAGTCTACAGCTACTCTAAGCTTGCACTGACTGTAAAAACCAACGGGAAACATCAGTGCCTGTTTCACTGCGTCAGTGCTCTGGATAACAACAGAATATCCCAGACACCTTATCCAGGTTTTCTCATTCATTTCCTTTACAGATCATTAACAGGATTTGGCGTTGACATGTGGCACTTCATAAACAAAATCATCCCAAATATTAAGGGAAACCCGGTTAAGAACAGAATACTCCACGCTTCCAAGTGTAGCCAGTGAGAACAGGACAGGCTAAATTCAACATACATGCTTTCTGCAGGACACTGATTGCATGTTTTTGCAAAGAAACCCTCCATTATGACAAAGAAGAGAGTAGAAAATTGTGTTTCCAGCTAGCTGTGGAGAGAGACAGAGAGGGCACAATGCACAATGGATGCAAGGAGAAAGATAGAGGGTGACAGGAGGAGAGGAAGAAACCAGGGAATCAGGCCCTTATCTCTGCAAACAGCAGCATGCCTGGCCTTGGCAACACACACACACACACACACACACACACACACACACACACGCCAAGGCTGGCATGCTAAATCCCCCTGGCATATGTTGGCGCGCTGGCACCCCGTATGCTCACGTCTGGCACGCGCCGACACACACACACACACACACACACACACACACACAGGGGTCTGTCACAGTAGCCATTGAGGGGAGAGAGAGCGAGGGAGAGGGAGGAAGGGAGGGAGGGAGAGATCAACATGAAGTGCACGTGCTCCACATTATAAATGCATTCACATCTGGGTGAAAGGGTGATGAGAGGGGGATGGGAGAGGATGAGAGACTAAAGTGCACTGCAGAGAGAGAGATGGACAGATGGCGCGAAAGAGGAGAGTGATGGAAAAAAGATGGAGGGAGGAGTGAAGGAGTTGTGAGAATGAGATGAAGGAGCAGTCAAGGTGAGTGGTGCTGTAGCTGCCCTACGAATCCACAACACCGCGCTGTGAAGCCTTGTAGCGACTCGTAATGCAAGAGCTTGTCAGCATGGAAGAAAATGGCCCTCCAAATGAGGCAAAAATTGAATAAAAACATGATCTTGTAATATTTTTTCCCTGATAACATAATGAAGGGTGGATGTAATATTTTTTAGAATAGGAAAGAGCCTTGATGGCTATCTGGCAAAGAGGCAGAGAGACAAAAATACACTTAAAAGTAATAATCCAGGACATTTTCATATAAATAAATGTCCGTTTTACTACTCTCTATCGCCAATAGCAGTGATAGCCACCATGACTGAACAGACAAAGAAACAGAAACTCAAACTTCAACAGAAAAAAGGAAAAAGACATCACAGTGCTGGACACACTGTTTGATTGACAGGTGATCTCAGGGAAGAGCAGTGCAGAAACACCACAGCAATGAGCGTTGAGCAACAAAGATGGAGACAAAAGAATATATCCTCTGCAGGATGGAGGGAGCACGTTAAAGAAAGAGAAAGAAAGGAAAGTATCTACTGACCTGGTGTCGGCTCCTTCCAGGATACGCTCGGCCTGGTCGCCTATGACCTCCTGTCTCAGATAATACAACATCCTCACCCTCAGCAGCACCCTGAGAGAGAGAGAGAGAGAGAGAGAGAGAGAGAGAGAGAGAGAGAGAGAGAGAGAGAGAGAGAGAGAGAGAGAGAGAGAGAGAGAGAGAGAGAGAGAGAGAGAGAGAGAGAGAGAGAGAGAGAGAGAGAGAGAGAAGTGAGTTGTAAAATACATTCTGCTATATTCCTGTACAGTGAGCCATTTGTTGAACTCCAGGATATTCCCTGACTTCCCAAGAGAATGTGAGAAATTCCCTGACTTTCTCCCGTCTGGAATACACACCTCTCTAAACTCCATGATATTCCAGGACTTCCATGAGCAGAGGGAGCCCTGACAGCACTACTTTATTGGGGGAGCTCCTGTAAAGTCTTGTTTATGCGCTGTGTGTGTGATTCCAGAGCACCATTTGGACCGGGTGCAGGATTTCTGATCTCCCTAAGACTACTTGGACGTAAAATGTCCTTAAGTTTACTTGTGTTTACAAGCTGGCTACCAAAAATATAACGCATTAACACATTCTGGCACTGTCAGATTCAACTGGATTGCTAGCAGATGATGTCTAGAGTTTGCTGAAAACCAGAACTCTGAGTCATTCATGGACTGGTAAAAATTACAGACAAGGCAAATTCACACCGGATTAAAATTATGGAGGCTGTATGACTGCAGGATCTCCCCCAGCAAAACTAATCCAGTTCAACTGAGGCTGAAGAAAGAGAGCTGGATTTGACCTCCTGACATTGGAAATGCTGCTGTACGGGAGAGCGGCTTCATTGTAAGCGTTTGTCACCAGATACCCGAGGATTTGATGCCAATAAGACCGTTTTGAATAGAGGGAGAGGGGGAGGAGAAGAGGAGGTGACGAGGGGGAGGAGCGGAGGGGAAAAAGAATGGAAGGGAAGGAGCGCTGTAGATGGAGGGAAAGGGAGAAAGTTTGGAGACAGTGAGGAGGGGGAAGGGTATACAGACAGTCAGTTGTTTGCAACTCATTCTGCAGTGTGTGTGTGTGTGTGTGTGTGTGTGTGTGTGTGTGTGTGTGTGTTTGTGCGTCAACGGCATCACAAGTTGGGGTGTGTGTGTGTGTGTTTGTTGGCAGGCTGTGTGTGCTCATCCATCAATGTGCCAGGCCTGATTAGCCACACAGCGCTGTGCTCCAGCCTAGCAGATGGCACCACATAATCACCCCCAAGTGTGTGTGTGCACGGGGGTGTGTGTGTATGCGTGTGTGTCTTTCACCCACTTCCAACAGGTCTGCCTGCCTAGCACCTGGCCTGGCGCGCGGCCAGACACACACACACGCACACACACACACGCGCACGCAAACACGCTCACACAAACTTCCCCCTCAAGGAAAAAAAAAATCCTTGGAATCAAATCCGGAGGGCAAGGAAGCATATCTCCCTGACAACAGGAGAGAGAGCTGACCAGAAAGCGAGGGTGTGTGTGTGTGTGTGTGAGTGAGAGAGAGAGGGAGAAGGAGGAGAGGGAGGCTGGTAGGTGTGTTTAAGTCATGCTGGGTTTAAGGTGGCAGGGCTGGTCTCAGCCATAAGTGGCAAGTCTGCCCTGGTTTTAAATCCTTAAATCTACTCCATCCATATGGATTCAGTATCCATGGAAACGTAAACTCCATGCACTTTACTGTGGCTCTTCAAAATCTTCATTTATGGCCCCCAAAAAGTTTGCCTTGGTCCTGGCTACTTGTTACTATGGTGTTTCAGGTGTGTGTGTGAGAGAGAGACCTACTTGTTACAGTGGTGTTTCAGGTGTCTCTTGTAGCTGTCCTCCTGCAGTAGATGGTCAGGGTTGCAGCTGGCCAGCCAATCGGCTCGCGGGGTTTGGGGAGGCGGGGCCGGGGGCTTCCCCTTCTTCCCCTTCCTGCCCCGAGGGACCGGGGTGGAGAGACCTAGAGAGAGAGAGCGGTAAAGACACTGTCAGGTATCTCTACCAAGAAGACAACCTGCAACCTTGTCATTTTCTTGGAATGAGCCAAAATGTTATGGGATAATTCATCTATTTTCTCATCTTACATGTGACTGAAATATCTAGTCTTTACACTTTATGGCACCTAAAGTCCCCCTACACGACTACAGACCTGAACTGACTGATATGAGTGGGTTTAGAGCATGATGACACATATATAACACTAAGGCATTAATAAGCAGTATGGCTTTTCTTCATCCTGCCCCGTTTACATTTCTTAGCTGCCAGTGTTTTAGTCATCCTGCCTTCAGTCAGAGCAATCACGTGTGTGTGTGTGTTCAAGTGTGTAGGTGTTAAGACACATACCAAAGTGTTTAGCCAGTGTTTTGTTTTTTTCTGTCAGTGTACTTAGGTGTGTGTGTGTGTGTTTTACCAGAGTGGTTGGCCAGCGTCTTGGTCGTGCCATCGGCGCTCGGGGCGATCAGGTCCCAGACGAAGCTTTTGATGTTCTCGTCACCGCGGTAATGCAGCAGGCAGTAAGCCAGTAGGGCGCGACAGATGGTTTCCACATCGGCCTCCCGTAGGGGGCGCTTGAACCGACCATGAGACAGGATGTCGCTCCACCTACCCCAGCTAGAGAGAGACGGGGAAGAGAGAGAGACGGGGAGAGTGTGAGTGTACAGATAGACCCAGCTTCCAATAGCATTTCATATACAATACTGGCTTCACTATGGTAGAAACTAAGTTCAAACTAGACTGTATATGATTGTCCCATTGGTTAAAATAGAGGTTAACATACATTAGGTTAACATACTATCACAGGAGCACCAGAGCCAATGATCTACAGCTGAATCTTTCAGTGCAGCTAAAGGAAAATAACTTGTTTTATTAGGCCGGTTTGTCAGACTACACTACACTACTATCATGGCATGCATGACCTTGATCGTTTATGAATGCACACGCGACATCGCATCACGCTGTCATGTGGCCCAGACATCACCCTCACACACACACATTCCACAGGCAGACGTGTGTGTGTGTGTGTGTGTGTGGGCGCCAGTGTACCAGGCTCTCCTTAAACGTTTCACCAGCCTGCTGACTTAACCATTGCTGGCACCCCAAGTAGTGCCACCCTGGCATCGTTCTGTGCATGTGTGTGTGCGTTAGTTAATGGGTCACAGCCCCCCTCCCCCACCACCACCACCCTCCAGAGTGCAAATGACCCTCAAGCCTGATTTGGGGGTCGGTTTCCATCATGTCACACTGTCTTGATCTTCACTTGAAATTTTTCCACTGCTCCTTATGAATTTTCACGGAGCCAGTCAAGTATTTGCCGTGTGATCGAATCTTATTTTGACTGAATGAATGGTAGAAAGGGTAAAATGGTGGACGGGCTCAGAGAGAGAGAGACGGACAGAGATGGATGATGGGAATAGACAACAAGAGCGATGAATAGGGAGGACAGGCCAAGTCAGACAGTGTGTTTTTGTGTCCTACAGCCCCGGGCCATGAGACTAGACTGTAACAATAACAACGCTGACATCTCACTAGCACCACTGTTCTTTCTCACACTCGCACACACACACACACACACAAACCAAGTCAGCCACGAAAACGGACAGGCTCGTCCGCTAATGACTCTCTGTTAAGTGTGTCCGTTTGCCTGTGTGCGTGCTGTATATTGTACATTAAGCCGTGTCTGTGACTTTAAGGCTTGTTATTGTGCGCAAGTAGACGCTTTAGTTAGGAGATGAGGAGAACGCACTGCTTTGACTTCATCCAACTGAATAATATTAAACTTTTTTTCTGGATAATTCTAGACTTGGGGGGGGGGGGTCCCTTTGAACTACCTGTGTGAAACGCAGTACATTAGGCCATTGTGTGTATATATAGTGGGTATGTGTGTGTGTGTGTGTGAGCGATACTAAACAATGCGCCCTGCTTTTCAAGTCTCTAAGTGCAAGGTCACTTTACTGTCTACGTGTGCACATGAATAAGCATGCATTGGGTATATATATGCGTGTGTGTACTAGGTCACTCTGGAGTGTGTGTGAGAGAATGTAGGCGGTATTGATCAGCGGCTGTGCGCGAGCGTGTGCGTGTGTTTGACGGCCTTGAGCGCGCAGATTGCTGTGTCTACTAAATCACTCCACGTGTGAGGCTGCATGCATTAACTCAGTCGCACCCACGCTATAAATAAGCTGACTGATGCGAGTATTATTTCCTCGGTACACAGCCACACCCGCACCCGCATGTGCGTGACTTCCACCCCGACCTCAACTCTGCTTTGTTGCCCTTTTTTCTTCTCCCCATTGAATCGTCTGATTCAGTGCAGTTTCTGTTCCACCGCTGTCCTTACAAGTTGGACTTTTTTCCCCCTTTACCTTTTGATGTTTAGTAATCGCTTCCAGAATATCTGGGCCCGGGGGAAGAATATGACACGTATGGAGGTTTTTTTTACTTCCATCTGCATTATCTGGATGTCCTTTGAACATCTATCTGTAGTGCACGTTTAAATACAAACTGGATAAAACATGGAAACAGGGCTAGGTCTCTAAAAATCTGGGTTTTTCCAATTCAGTCAGCGTAAACATTCATTCTGAATTATTCCATTCATGATCAGATATAGGAGTTGAATACAAGTTTTGGGGAGAAAATGGGGAAAGTGGATAACTGACAAATAGCTTGAATGTAAAAATGCCTAAGAGGTAGCTAACCAATTCTATAGCTTTATACATTGTATGTAAGATAATGCCTATCAACTTTGTTTTTCAACTGTTTTTGGAGTGGAAAAAAGTAAAAAAAATATATAAATTTTATATCATTATTTATTAACAGTATTCTATATTTATCATTCAAAGAGATGTATATTACTATATAAAATAAGCAACAAAAAAAAAGTCAGATATGAACCTTTTGCACTCAAGTTTTTCAATTTGCGGACTTCCGAAATTGAAACTGACACCAACTCTGTTAACCCCTCTTCAAACACACACACATATATATGGGATGTCATCCTCACCCGTAGACCAGCAGGTTCTTCTCCACCCTGAAGCACTCAGACCTGGGGTAGCCCTGGGCTCTGTCCTGGGGCCTCCGCGGTTTGGACTGCGGCTTGCTCGGCTCGTCTCCGTCGCTCTCCAGCTCGGAGAACTCCAGCATCTCGTCCTCCTTGACGCTGCTGTAGTGGCGCGTCTGCTTCCTCACCCTGGGTGTGTCGATCACCAGTGTGTTCTGGAGACAACACAATGACGGGTCACATATCTCTCTTTAACATTTACTCATTTCTAAAGGACATGATACACAGGCCAACTTTCTGGGGTAAAATTCATTCCATAGAATATTTAAATTTTTTCCTACAATGACTATATACAGTTACATGCAGTATATTTTAGCATTCTGAATGAATTCCATCCTAATTCATACCGATTTAGATATTAATAGAATACTAGGCTCCATGCGAACCAAGCTACTCTTCCATTAGGAAGAAAGCTTGTTATGTCAGGTTGTCCAAAATGTTGCAAGGTGGATCATGCAGTAAGCAAACTTTTGGGCAACATTGTAGAGCAACATGGCCCAGGGTTGCCACCCTGTTTGTAGCTCTGATATACAATTCCATGACTTTTCCCGCCTGGTTTATTGATATTTTTCTAAAGCAGTACACAGTCTGGTTTCCAGTCCAGCTGGGCATCTAATAAATGTATGAAAGTTGGAAAATACATTCTGCTACATTCCTAAAAATAATCCATTTGGAAAATTCCCTGTTATTCCCTGACTTTCCCCATCTGTCTCAATATTCCATGATATTCCAGACATCCAGTGACCAGTGGGGACTCTGTGAATACACAGCAACGTCTGGACAAAATCAGATTAATTGGATATTTGGCCCTGTGTTTGATTCTTGTTCCTGAGAAAATTGCTGCCCGGCTCGAACATAAACAGGCATTAATTATGTTGTCTAATGAATTACATTTTTATTCAATTAATTTGTTTTTTTCCCCCCCTTCAATCCTGTTAATATGCTGAAACAGGGCAGTAGTTAGTTCCACAATTATCACAGAGCGCTACAGTCATTTCCATTTTAACATCACACAATAAGAAATCCCAGGGGACCAGCCCAAGTGGAGTGAGTGTGAGCGAGTGTGTGTGCGAGTGTGTGTGTGTTCACGCTCATGCAGCTGGATTAAGTGTTCCATTCGAGGGCCCTCCAAAAGAGAGCGACAGCGAGAGAGGGAAGGGATAAAAAAAACTGAAGGGGGAAAAAAACACAAATGAGGAAGGGAAAAAAAAAGGGAAAAAAAAAAAGAATTGAAGGCAAACGGTGAATGAGTGTAGGGAGGAAAAGAAGGCAAGAAAATGATAAGGATGCCTCTGAGCGGAGAGCTGTGTGTGTGTACAATGCTAGTGACTGTGCATGTGTTTCTGTGTGTGTGTGTGTGTGTGTGTGTGTGTGCTAGCCTAAGTGATATCTCTGTACCCTCCAGGCATCTGCGCTCTGTTAAGTGGAGCTAAGCAGCTTACTTTCTCACACACGCGCGCACGCACACACACACGAGCAGGGAAACATGGGTAATTAAGGAAGAGAGGAGATTCCCAACTGTCAATATTAATCTCTCTCTTTCTCCCTCTCTCTCGGCCCCCCCTCCCCCTCCATTTTCCCATCATTCTCTGTCCCTCTCAGTCTGTCTTCCTCTCCTCCTCCTAGCCCAAGGTGATAGCATTGACTAATTACCACTGCTATTAGCCTTTTCATGAGGGGAACACCGCCGAGGTGTGTGTGCGTGTATGGCTATGTATGCTATGTAAAATATGCTATGTATGTTACATATACATATAAATGGTGCGGTTATTTCCTCTTCAATGTGTGTGTTGAGTGTGTATACAGCATGCTTCGTATCTGGCCATTGATTGATTTTTTTTGTGTGCGCAAGTGTGTACATTTTCAGTGTGTACCTATGTATGTGTATGTGGTGTGTGTGTGTGTCGTACCCGTCCATTGATGGCGTCCAGGTCCAGCTCTGCCTTCTTAGCCCACTTCTGCCAGAAGTCGGGATCCTCCAGAGAAATATCCGTTCTGTTGCCTGCTGCAACAAAACTAGCCTGCAGACAAAGGAAAGGGAGTTATCTCACTTTATGTCTCATACTATGGTGACGGTGTAGATTTCATATGATAAAGGGATGATGTGTTACCTTAGCGAAGGTAGAGCCCTTGCCCTCAGACTCGATGGTGATGGTCTGGGTTCGTCTCTGCAGGATCTGGTCGATGTCTTCCTCGCAGAACTTGGAGCCCTCGTCTTCCTCGTCCATCAGCGCGCCGTACGCGCCCTTCCTCAGCAGGTCCTCGATCTCCTTCTTGGACAACTGCTGCACCTGGACCGCACACGGAACACCACAAGTTTGATTGTTTGTTTTATCAATCTGAATGAGTGTGTGACTGTGTGATGTGTGTGACGCGTCTCACCCCGTTGTTGGCGTTCTCTCGGCCGCTCATGCTCTGGAGCACGGCCTTGTCCAGCCCCAGCTTCAGACTGGCCTTGTCGAACATCTCCCTCTCGTAGCTGTTCCGGGTGATCAGGCGGTAGATCTTCACCGCCTTGGACTGGCCGATACGGTGACACCTGGCCTGAGCCTGGTGGAGGGAGAAAGGGAGGGAGGGAGAAAGGGAGGGAGGGAGGGATGGAAGGAAAGAGTCAGAAACGTCATTCACTGTCAAATTCAGCCTATATCCAAAATGACTCCGGCTTTTCCGTTGACACCACTCTGCGCTTGTATGTTCAGCTGGAGATGTGAGGTTTCTGCACAGCACTGATGATATGGTCCGATGAAGCGGAGCCAAGTGTGGCTGGCGGAGTCATCAAATCTAGCCGATACTTGTACCTTCAGGCTAGTTTCCCCTCCCTATGGACAGAGCTGCCTTCTGTAGTTAGGGGGGTTGTTAGCCCTCACAACTGACATCTGAATGTATTGAGAATGTGATACTCTATTGATTCCTGTATGGAAATCTTAGTCTCTTAGGAGGTCAGAGGTCAAGGTCAGCTACAGAGCAGCAGCCTTGGAGCTGGTAGGGATTCAGTGTTTGGCTCAAGGACACTTCAGCAGAGCGGACGCTTGCCGACACGGGGGCTTGAACCCATTCATTAATATTATGGAAACTAGAATCGGGATATATTATATTGATTAACTGTGCAGGTTTAGCATCCTGTGGTTGGTACCTGCAGGTCGTTCTGGGGGTTCCAGTCGGAGTCGAAGATGATGCAGGTGTCTGCAGCCGTCAGGTTGATGCCGAGCCCTCCGGCCCTTGTGCACAGCAGGAAGACGAAGCGGTCTGAGTCCGGCCGGGAGAAGCGGTCGATGGCCGCCTGCCGCAGGTTGCCGCGGACGCGGCCGTCTATCCGCTCGTAGGGATAGCTGGGCACGGAGAGAGCGGGGAGGACAGATTAGTATTATTGTCTGTAACATTATGTTGTCAATATTACCAGCAGCAGGCATCCCTGTCATCATCATTAACATCATATTGACCTTTAATCGCCAATTAAGGAAGCGCTAATAGCAAGTCAACCCTCTTGCCGAAGCCTACAGGCAGAGAAACACTGGTCACACACATTTCCCTCCACCCATCCACGCTCACCGTCTCTGGATGAGGTAGTCCTCCAGGATGTCCAGACAGCGGACCATCTGACTGAACACCAGGACCCGGTGGCCGCCGGCTTTCAGTTTGGGCAGCAGTTTGTCGATCAGCACCAGCTTGCCGGCGGCTTGGATCATGGCCTGGAGGGCGAAGTCCGGCATGTCGAACCCGCCGCCGTGGGAGTCCCTGAACTCCTCCACGATCTTCTCCTCCGCTCCTGGACGAGTGCAGTCACAATTAGATATCATCAGCCAACAAGGAATTGAGATTTTGGAATATGGAATCTTAATATTGTAACAGGAAATCAGAATCATGGAAAGAGTGTGTGTGTACCGTTGATGAGGTAGGGGTGGTTGCAGCATTTCCTCAGCTCCATCATGGTATTGAGGAGGTTGGGGACGTTGGCTCCTCCTCCTCCTCCTCCTCCTCCTCCTCCTCCTCCACCGCCTCCTCCCACGCCTCCTTTGGACAGGAAGGAGAAGTTCTTCTCCAAAATGGCGCGGTAGTATTTCTTCTGGATGTTGGTCAGCTCCACCTGGCAAACAGCAACGACGGTTGGACCAACAGCTTTTTCCTTTCAGTAGTACTCTATCATATTTGGAGCATTTGTGATTTATTAGAGAGTATAGAGTTGAGAGCAGGGGAAAAGCTGACATCCTACCTCGATAATGGTCTCCTCTTTAGGAGCCAGGTTCTTCTCCACGTCCTCCTTCAGTCTCCTCAACATCATGGGCTTCAGGATGCCCTGCAGTTTCTGGACCTGAGACAGACGGAGACAATGTTACCAGTCCGTTCACTGGTTCTCTACGTTCACAGCTGTGGACCATGGGAAACTGATATACACAAATCCCATGGAACCAACACCATAAAGCCTATGAAAGCTTATTATATCGAATGTCTAAGAGTGCAACGATCTCCAAGAGTGTGGAAAAGCTTGGTGGAAAAAAAACAAAACCTTTCCTATTAATTTTGTCAGTACCACCAAACAAGTGATGTCAATAGTTTGTGTGATAGATAGACAGAGCTCCATTATCATACACACAGCCAATCTGGTCAGCTGACACTTTAATGCTCGGTGTTGTTTTGGCCTTTTCATCATCACTTCCACTCTTCCGTAACTATTAGCTGATAAGATGGGGATCTGGGCTGGAGCATTAACACTGATAGAAGGCTTAGGAGCCAAGACAACTGAACAGATAAGTAAGAAAGAGACTCTGAAACATGTCTATCTAAAATTGCCATGTGCTTCGGTAACTGTTGGACTGTTTTTTGCAAGAAAAAAGAAACGCGTCACACGGATAAGTGTCTGATAATGGCTATCGAGCCGCTAGATGTCTGATAATAGATGCATTTACATTGGCCTGGTTCCGCCTTGAGGTCTTCAAACTGCCATCCAAAGTCTTTTTGCGTCTTTTAACGCCTTCCCGCAACCCTCCCTTCCCGCTTCCCCAATGCCTCGAGTTGCACAATTACCTGCTCTTCAGTCTTGAGGTCTCCGAACTCGGTCATGAAGGTCTGCTCGGAGGGGAATCGCTCCGGCTCCAGGAAGTTGAGCAGGCTGAAGAGCTCCTCCACTGTGTTCTGGAGAGGAGTCCCTGTTAGCAGGACCTTGTGCTCCTGGAGGAGGAGGAAGGGAGGAGTGAGAGATTGTTAGAGTTTCTATACTGGAGGAAGAGGAGAGAGATGGATTGTCTAGACTAGAAAGGAGGATCTGTCTACAGGACTTTATCATAGGTGGAGGGAGGTGATAATATGAAAGTGCACCTGACTCAAAATTAGCTTAAGTGGTTTAATTTAAAACATTTAACACTATTTCAGGACGTGCTGAAACCCTGTGATAGGCTAGGAAACCGTGCTGAGAACTCCTATCTGACACTGTCCTGTAAACTGGGCAGAAATTACTTCATATTCAGCAAGGGTAAAAAACAGGCTTAAAATATTCAGCACAGCTCTATGAGGGAATACTGTGTAGAGCTGTGATGTTCAAACTTTCTCTAGCGAAGATTTCCTTTCCTCGCAATAAAAACTTAATTTCGCAGGGTTTTTTAATGGTCTTATTGATCCTGTTTTAAGACTACTGACATGGATACTGGTACATTTTAATGAACTAACTGAATAGTACTTTGATTGATTGTAACTGTCAACAGTCTCTGGTCGACTCCATTATTCCTCTTGCCGTCTCTACGGCGGCAATAAGGACGACCGCCACTCACCATGTCCATCATTTTGAGTCCCTCCAGCAGTTTGCAGTTCCTGTTTTTGAGGCGGTGGGCCTCGTCGATCACCACGCAGCGCCACGGGACGTTGCGGAGCTCGGGACAGTCGGTCAGGATCATCTCGAAGGTCGTTATCACCGCGTGGAAACGATAGGCTCCCTTTATTATCTTACCCTGGGAGGAGGGAGGGAGGGAGGGGGAGATGGGAAGAGAGAGAGGGACAAAGAGAAAGACGGTCAATAAGAATAGTCTCAGATGTCGTTATCACTGGCTCCTTTATTACCTTAACCTGTGGGTCAGGGAGAGAGATTGAGAGGAACGGTTTTCACTTTTAGGCCAAAAGATAAAACTATTAAAAGGCATACACTGTGGGGCAAAGCAGCTCCATTGATTTGTGAGGAAAACCCAAGTCTATAAAAGAGTTTTTAGAAGTTACTGATATAGGGCAGAATGATGCAGTCTCACCATCTATAGCCTAGTAAAGTGTTCACTTCAGCAGTTGGTTCCTTTTACTGTCTTTTTAGTACAAAATGTTCTGCGCTGGTGGCACTAAATCAGTAGCGTGAGGTTTAGTACAAGAACTGTGTCTCTGGGTCTCAGGCCAAAGAGCCAGATTAGTAGGCCAGATATCGTCATCTTTTGTTTGACATGCATTTCCACCACCATTTATCACCATTATATCTTTCACAAAAACTTTTCCACCTCTCGCAAGCTTAAAAACATTCTAGGGATATTCACAATTTTTTTTATCAAGTGTCCCATCTAGTCGTTCTACTTCTACGGTGTGTGCGGTGAAGCAGGCTAAGCGGAAGAAAAGAACAGAACATCCCTCCACGGCGACCTTGAGGATTACCTCAGCCTGGATTAAGAACAGGCAACTAGCTAGGACACTGCTACTACAGCTTATTTTCCTCGCGGGCTCGCTGTGACTCGCTGGTTCCGGTGCGTAGCTTACCACTAGGAGATGGTGGTGGCATTCTGCAATAAGAGCTTACAGTGTATGGCTTACACCTTAAAGAGCTTATGCAAGCAGACGAGCCCTGCCCAGCCCCCGGATGGCTGAGGATCTCCCTTGGCTAAGGAGGGGTTCATATTTGCTGACTGCTAGGCGGTTTGCGGTCTCACACAGCAGCCTCTGGATTGTTCCGTCTAATGCGCTTCTATAGGCTTCATTCCACTCATCTCTCACGTGGAGCTGGCTAGAGGGCCTGGGACCTTGTGTGATGCTTATTGTTTAGTCAGGAACAGTCCAGATTCAGCCTCGTTCCCAGTCTCATGCGCACACTGCAGGCTGGTATAGTCTTGAGCTTAAAGGTAATATAAATTGAAGGCCTTGTTGGTCTTTCTGCTGGCCTGGCTTCCCATGATAACCCACCGAATGAAGTTAATGCAATGCACTGACATTTTGGCAAATGAGCTCTTTGATTTATGTGCCACTACGCAATGAAGATTGGTAGGAGTTTCACCTCTTTATGACCAATGTTTTTGTTTGTTGCAGTGATTCCTGCATTTGATTTGGCAAAAGGTCACTGGACTACTTTAAGGTTAGGGTTGGAGCCATATGCTTGTTCTCTGTGCATCTTTCTATTACTTTAGATAGGCCAGGATGGTCTTGAGGCTACCATAGACAACCAGTTAGGATTTTTGACATATTAAGGTATATCTTAGTCCAGTGGTTCCTCATGTGGAGACTGCTTACTCCCAGGGGTTTCTGAAGAGGTTCTAGAGTGTCCCCAGTAAAATGAGAAACCGTTTAATTTCACTGGAATTCAACGCACTACAAATTATTACAATTAGAGAGTGTATAAAAATTGCTTTTCTCATCCTAGGTTCACTCTCACCACTATTATCTCCTTACCTAAAGTCTAGACAGTTACACAATTCAGTACTAAATCAGCAACAACTAAAATCATCTCATATGGGTCCCGGGGACAAAATTTGATCAAATGGGAGTCCATGGTGTTATGTGCGTTATGAGCCCTACCTGTGCATCTCTGTAGTACATCTCGTAGGCCTGGATGGTCTTGCGGCTGGCCTGGCTGCCGTGGTAGACCACGGCGTTGAGCTCGGTCCAGGTCCTGAACTCCCGCTCCCAGTTGGGGATGGTGGAGAGCGGGGCGATGACCAGGAACGGCCCCTCAATGCCCTTCATGTAGATCTCGTAGAGGAATGTTATGGACTGGATGGTCTTCCCCAGGCCCATCTCGTCCGCCAAGATACAGTTACGTCTGCGGAGGACAGAGGACAGGTCAGGGACTCATTGTAATGCTAATAATAATAATAATAATAATAATAATAATAATAATAATAGTAAAGCTGACTTACGTGTTGTACCAGTTGAAGGATAGCCAGTTCAGGCCTTCCAGCTGGTATTCCCTGAGTGCGTTGCCGTTCCTGTAATCCTTGGAGCTGTCCGACTTCTGCCAATCGGCTGCAGGAGGCCGATCCTACACACACACACACACATTTTAACACTTCATGGCCATTTTTGTATTTACATAATTAATTTAAAGATTTTTCCATACTTTTTAAGTCACACGCAGACTCAAACTAAAACCCCTTCCAATGTGGTGACAACGACAATGCGTGTCATTTCGCTGTAATATCATTCGACAACATTGAGTGCAAGGGTTTATGGGTAATATTGCCTTTAGCAGGCACTTACAACTGGGGGGGAAAAATCAATATGGCAAACACAGGAAGACTAGAAGGACTGAAAGTGTCATAAAGTACTGTAAAACTTCCTCTAAATATTGCCTGTGTATGATAGTCTATTTCTAACATGGTCTTTAAGGAGAGAAACAGTGGCGAGAGAGACACAGACTGACGGAGAGAGAGAGAGAGAGAGAGAGAGAGACAGAGAGAGGGGGGAGTGAAGGAGTGAGAGACCACAGCCAGTCAGCTGCTTCTGTTCAGCATTAAACACACTGTTAGTGGTTTGGCCTGGCCACAGGAGCAGGGCGTGTGTGTGTGTGTGTGAGTGTGTAAGACCACAGGAACGTGGCCCCGCGGAGAGCAGTTAAGGGAGCTGTAAATCTGGAGGAGGAAGGAGCAGGCGGCAAGCCAACACACACACACACACACACACACACACACACACACACACACACACACACGCACACTTTCTTTTCCAAAGTGTTTGGTGGGAGATTGAGGAGACAGATAGCGCCCTATGAGTGTCCATGGACACAAACACACAGTCATAGAGTTAACTTGATGTACCACAAGTTTTCTCACACACACACACACCCTTAAATGAGGCTATTTACCACTCTCTTAGTGTTGGGTGTGCGTTCTGCGATGCGTTCGTATTCCTCTATTTTGGACTGATCGATGTCGGCCTTCAGCTCCCAGGTAGAGTCTTCGTAAGGCAGGCTGCACCATTTGACTAGATACAAGGTCACCGTCTGCACACACACAAAAAAAGGAGGGAGGGTTGGTGAGTGTGTGTGGAGAGAGAGAGGGCTCAAAACCATGAAAGAGGACAGAAAGAGATGAAAGCACCTCTCCGTTTTCATCTGGGCTCTCTGAAACGTCCAGGACTCGGTCCACCTCCACGTAGTCCGGGTTAAAAGGCTCGTCGTCCATCTGGAGGGAGAGAGAGTGGAGTTATTTGTATGGATGCGTAGTTAGGCATAGGGAAGGGTTAGACTTAGTGTGTGTGTGTGTGTGTGTGTGTGTGTGTGTGTGTGTGCATGTGTCTTATTTAGCTCAGTAATGAAGTTTTGTTGAAGGTTTTCTGGGTCGATAATGGCCTTAAAAATAGGATATGGTCCCGTCAGTATTGTCTACCTTTACAATGGATATGATTCAGTTTGTTTGATTATATATTTAATGTAGAATTGATCAATAATACACTGGTTTTCTATGGGAAGACCTTAACCTGAACCGATTCCAATGGGACAGTGTGATCAGATTCCACACAAATATGTAGGAATACTTTTTGGAATTTCTTGGCATGAAAATGGTGGAATATAAATATATGGCACAAATAACACAATAAATTGGCACAAAATATCAGTATCAGAAGACCCACAGTCAAATACTTATGGTATAATTGATCAATAATACACTGGTTGTCTATGAGAAGACCTTACACCGAACGGATTCTAATGCAACATTTTGATTAGATGTCACAAAAGTATGCATGAATGTATTATCATCATGTCACATGGTCTAAATGCTGTTTCAGAGCCAATTTTTCAGCCTCCAAAAGCCATACTGGTCTGACCCTTGCATAACCTAACCTCAGTGCTGAAGCGGCTGAGTTGTTGTCTAAGGTCAGGATCAGGGCCAGGGGCTAATGTTAGGGTAGGGCTGAGGTCTTACCTCGGTAATAAAGCTGTTGAGTTGCTGCTTGGCCTTGAACCTCTTGACTTTCTGATGGATTCTCTTGTCCTTCTCCAGCTCCTCCAGGTCTGCCCAGCGACAGTGGAGGTACGAGCTGCAGAGACACAAACACATTTAACCACATTCCTATCGTTCGGATATCAAAGCCACAGAGTGCAGGGGTTTGCTGGCAAATGCAACACTTTGACAAGAAAAGGAGACTCTGTTATGGTACAAAAGCCTTCCTCAAGCTGAAATATTGTCAACATGTGGGTCCTTAGGGTGCCTGCAGTGGGGAGATGTGGAGGGCTTTCTAGAGGAAATGGAAAATTACGCAGTTCACAGTCAAAGTGACGGACAGCGGCCCAGTTTGTCATACAGCAGCGCTACTGTCTATGGGTCCTTCAATTAGATTACACAGTGTGTTAAGCCAGACAGCACACTGGTCTGTAGCCTGGAGACAGACAACATCTGATAGCACGCTGCTCAGCTGTGTGTGTGTGTTAGACACACATTGATAGAACACAGAGAGAGTGTGTCAGGGTATCTGCAGTTTTCAGAACCAGACCAGCCGATTTCTGATTGAAAACAGTTGATGACAGTTCTGAAACTATATATGGGCAGTTTAAGAGAAAATTACACCAGGAAATTAATTGTTGAGGGGCATGAAGTCCAACTGTGTTTAGTAAAGCAGATAGGATGTACATTATACTATTAACCCTGGTCTGGATTGATCTAAGAGTGGACAGAAAGATTTAAGATATTTTAATACTTTTAAATTTAGATATTTTAAAGACATTTTCATACAGGACCCTTGGATGCCCTGGTGTGCTTGTGCAAAAAAGGCCTGACAAAGGCAGAAGCCATAAAGCGGGTAGAGAGAAAGCAAGGGTGTGCTACTCACAAGCTCTTGAACTTGACATAGAACTCCTCCACCTCCACTTCGTCTCCCGACTCCAGCTGAAAGGAGAGAACACAATTAATAACAGAGTCACAGCGGCTTGTCGTCGTTGCATTATGTGTGGATGAATAAGTGAGACTGTGCAGAGGGAGTTTCACACTGACATGTCACTCACTGCTGAACTGTGCTCTGCTTGGCACCGGGAAGTAAATATTGCTTCATTCATATCTTGTCAATCTGTGAGCTTTGTTGTAATGTAAGGTGTGGCACGTCCAATCAACACACAGACCAGTTTGGATATTGTATAATCCACGAGAAGAAAATATCAACCAAGGTAATATAAATAAATTCTAAATTTGTTGTTAAACTGACCAGTCTAGCAATGGGTTAATATTGAAGAAAAAACAAATATTAAACACTCGACAAAGCAGATCCAATGTATTAGTAACTCTAATAATAATAAAAGGGGAAATCCCTCAACAGTACCTTGCTTCAAGTGCAACCATCCTCTACCATTCACTATTACTACTGTAACACACACACACACACATACACACACTCCACCACGCTCTTACTACTGTAACGCCATGAGTCATCAATCACACATGCACACACACACACACACACCCTGCCTAAGGAAACGCAAGCTTGGCGTCTGGCGTAGCGAGCGCTGTGGTTTTGGCAGCGCGCCAAGCCTGGGGTCAACTCTCTGTGAATGGAACTGTGTGTGTGTGTGTGTGTGTGTGTGTGTATGTGTGTGTGTGTGTAGGTGGGGGGTAACCCATTGGCAGCTGGCTAGCAAAAGAAAGTTGGCTGGCAACTGTGTGTGTGTCGGTGTGTGTGTGTGCGTGCGTGTTGGCTCGGGGATGAGCTTGCTTTAGAACGAGCCGTCTAAACAAAGCCTGGAAGACACACGGAACACACAAACACATGATCGCTCGGGGTGTGTGAGGGTGTGTGTTTGTCTGAGAGCTCTGACACACACACACACACACACACACACACACACACACACCGAAACACAAGAACTCTAGTCTCCGCTTACCAAATGGATATTCGCTGTTTGAGCTGTGTGTGCGTGCGTGTATAATCTGCTTAGGGCCGGCTGTGGAGCAGCTAATCAGATGACGTAAACCATGACTCCGGCCAGTGTGTTTCTGTGCGTTTCTGTGTTTTTGTGTGTCTCACCTGTTTCTTGGTGTTGCGTGTACCCATGATCTTCTCCACCACGGGCCCCTCAGCCTCGGCCACATCCTGGAAACACAAAAAACCCGTTGGAGCTTCATCCGGTCTGCACTGACTATGAATGTGAAGTTATGGGATCGTCGGCCTGGTCCAGCAAAAGAAAACCACTATGAAAAAGGTACAAGGACACCAAAGCCTGCCAGGTACCTGTTGCTGCGATGAGGACGGGGACTTGGGCGCCGGCGAGTCGTCCCCGCTGTCGTCCTCCTCCGATATCCTGAACTCCAGGTCCTCGGTGTACCGCTTCCTCTTCACCTGGCGGCTGGAGCGACGCTTCTGATGGGACGGATGGAGAGAGGGAGAGAGAGAGAGAGAGAGGTGGAGAGGTGTGAACATTTCATTCACTAGCTTTGATTCTGCCGTCCCTCTAGCAACACCCGGCTCTTGGAATCCCTCTCATCCTTTGAAACTGAGCTGGTTTTTTTCTTAAAATACTGAGCAAAGGAAAAAGACATCTCTTAAAAAAAAAAGAAAGGACAGCTTTCTGACTTTTCTTCCTACGTTGAGTGAGGGGGGTTGTTCCCTTTACAAAATACACACTTCCCTCATGGAGCAGCTAGCTGGCGCGCGCACACACACAGTCTGTATTTAACCTGCCAAGTAGCAATACCATAGGCTGCAATCATTCTATTACAGTCTGAGAGAGAGACAGAGAGAGAGAGAGAGGCAGAGAGGTGGCAATCTATTACCATGTGAAGTAGGAAATGACCACTGTGACACACCAGCAACTGTGTGATCTCGCAAATGTTTAACCCTTTATATTATTTTTATGTTCCTTGCGCTCCACCGCATTATCCATATTGATTCTGTTCTGGTTCCTGAGCCCCTGATCTGCTGAAGACAACGCTACGCTTTTAATAGTGTTGCCAATTAATAAGGCTGTGGGAAAGAAATGCTGTGCGGATTGATCAGGCTAAAGAGGGGCAACTGCTGCTAAGGCGCTTTCCTATTTGAATGAGCGCCATGCGTCTTTATGCAGCTAATAGCCAGATGCTACTCTGTTTACATGCCCTGGATAATTACGTTTGCACATAGAAGATAGATCTCTTTGAGGAGGGAAACTGCGGAATGTTTCTTTTTCCTCAAATAAGGTGCTTACAACACAAAACTTATTAAAAAGAGGAAGAGACTGTTAAAGCTAAACTTCTTGGGATCGGCAATGGAACGATTTAAATCCAACAGACTCTAATCATATTATCAAATTTATCAATTTTACCTATGATTAAATCAAATTTATTTATTTTTTCCTACGATTAACTCAAATTTAATAATAGGATAACCTCTCTAGTGTTATGCTGAAGCTTTTGGAATAATTTTAATTAGCTTTTTACTGTGCTATTTACAATAGCTTCAGTGTTTCCCACAGTTTGACAGGTTACTTTGCAGGGCTGTGATGTTTTTTCAGTTGTGTGTATATAAGTAGACTATATTTTGGCTGCATTTTTATTGACATTACATTTAGCAAGCTCAGTATCTTTGTTCTGACACTACAGTCTTTCACTCTATTCACTAAGCTAATGAGGTTAGCATCAGGTCATTTGGAACTGCAGCATTAAGGCTTGGACAGACTGGAAGACTAAGATGGGCGTCACACATGAAGAGGGATCACACACTACCCGATTCTGTTCAAAGCAGCTCACTGTAAATATAATTACAAACTAGCTGCTCTGTCTTTTCCTACTCCATGGTACAGAAGCTACAGTTTACATTACAGATGTATTTTGAAGTGACACCATTACAGGAATAACGTTGATTAGGAACTTTGTATAAAACTTCTTTCACTTAATTTGTAATTGCATACTTATGTGGATTGATCCAGGCATGCTACCATTTCATAGTATTTTATATAAGATTTATTCCTCCAAATTCCTGATATAAACTATCTACGTGAATGGGCGTTGTTGTTGTTGTTGTTACACGTGACTTCTCTTCCAGTTCATTTTATTTTTCTTCCCCCTGTATCTAAACTCCCATTGCCAGTGTCACTCTCAGATTTCAGTCTTGGTGAGTCTTGTGCAGCTTCACACTAGACAAGGCCGACCAGACTCGGGCTGACAAAATCAAACATGTTTGAAAAAAAAATCGCATCGGGCCAAACGGCCAGAGTCGGCAGTTTTCAGCCTGTTCACACTAAGGGATAGTCTGCACTGACTTTTGGGCCAGAGTGCCCCCCCTCAAACCAGACTAGCCCAGATTCAAATCAGGCTTAGAATTGGCGTGGTTAGAATCACCTAGTCTGACCTTTGACCTTAGCTTTAGCTGCCTATTATACTCCCATCTGATTAGCGCTACTTTTGTAAGACAAATACAACATACAGCTAATTACAAACAGGTTACCTCCTAAACAAATTGAGTAGGACCAATGCAGCATGAATTATGGGTGCTGTATTTCATGTAATCGTGGCTCTTGATAGATCCTATATTGAACCCAAAGTTACCACACAGGATTCATACAGCAGCTAATAATTGGCTAAAAAAGGTTGTGTCATGAGGACTTGGAAGTGGAGCCTGTCTGTGCTTGGTCTGTCAACAGGACTGGTTTACAACACAAACAGCGGCCACCTCCTGGCTCAGTGCCATGTACCTGTACAGGTGGTGACATTGAGGGATCCGGAGTTGTTTTTAAGCCTTGTGCTATTCGGTTTTTACTTCCTGGAGCTCTATTTTGCTGCTAAGCAACATTAGCCAGGATTTTATACAGTTTCTGGAGTTGTGTTTGCTGCCTGGAAGCATTTAGCTCATTGGCTGACTCAACGTTGGAACGAGTAGTTGGAACAAGTAGTGGGAACTACTGGATGACTTAATTCCAGGCAGAGGCACTGAGCGTGCACGTTGCGTACCTGCACGCCGTCGTCATCCTCCTCTTCAGGAGGCGAGGGGGGCGGAGACTTCACCTCCACATCGTCGCTGATTGACGACTCTCTCTTCCTCTTGGAATCCTTCTTAGCGCTAGCCCCGCCCTCGGACTCTGCCTTCTTACTGCTGTGGGGGGAGAGAGAGAGAGAGAGAGAGAGTGAGACTTGATGCTCTCTAAAGAAACAAATGGCTTAAAAACAACAGAGGAACATTCCTGAAAGTGCTACCTCTTTTACAAGTGGAGAATACACAGCCAGCCTACCAGCCAGGCATTCATGTGTGTGTCTGTGTGTGTGTGTGTGTGTGTGTGTGTGTGTGTGTCCCAGGGCGGTCGCCATGTTTGATTTACCCATTTAGAAATCATTAGTCTGCCTCGGGCTCTGGCACACAGGGGGTTAATATGATGAAAGACTAAGAGGGGGGCGGAGGGAGAGAGAGATATGGAGAGATACGAGCACAGAGTGGAAGGGGGGGGGGGGGGTGGCAGAGAGAGAGAGCGAGGCCCCAGAGAGAGAGAGAGAGAGAGAGAAGAGGGGGAGGGGTTGAGAGGCCCCTAGGCTTTCTCTAATCTCTGGCATGGAGGGAGAGGGAGAGAGAGAGAGCGAGAGGGGGGGGGGGGGGGGGGGACGGGCTCTATGTATGTGTGTTGACACCAGAGGAAAGTGTGACGACACACAGCACCCCTCTCTCTCTCTCTCTCTCTCTCACTCAGTCTCTCTCTCAATATTCAATAACTTTATTGGCATGACTGTTCATCAGAAACAATATTGCCAAGGCAGTTTCCATTCAAACCTGAAACTATAAATGATTTGGTCTGAAAACATGAACTATACAATAGTACATAACCACCAATATCTAATGTAAAACAGTTTTCTCTCACTCTGTAGCTCTCCCCTGGTTGATGCCTGTGTCCCTCGCCCACTCTCTGTGCCAGTCTCTCTCTCTCCTCCTCTGTCCCTAGGTCTCTCGCACCCTCTCTCCTACTCTGTGACCGAGTCTCTCTTCCCCTCTCTCCTACTCTGAGTCTCTTGCCCTCTCTCTCTCTCCTACTCTGTGCCTGTGTCTCTCACCCTCTCTCCCCTGCTCTGTGCCTGCCTATCCCCCTCCCTCCGCCCCCCTCTCTCGCTCTCTCTCTCCTACTCTGCCTCTACGTCTCTCGCCCCCTCTCTCTCCCTGGGGCCCTTCTCCTTTCATCCTCACGCCAAGAGCAATCACCATCTCCGTGGTAACGGCTGGTCATGTGACCTGCACCTGTTCCTCTGGCTGGTCGCCACACGCTGGAGCCATCTGGCCACACACACACACACACACACACACACACACACATGCACACACACACATGCACACACACGCACACACACACACACACACACACACGTCTCCACTTGGCTGCCTTTTCCCCTCTCTTCCTCCTGGCTTCTTCACAGCCTCTCTCTTCTTTCTCAATCCCTCCGTCCAAACTAATACCTCACCTCTTTCTTTCTACTCGGTCCATCTCTTCTTCCTCACAACTTCTTCCTCACAACTACTTCCTCACCTCTTCAACTCTTTCTCTACTCTTATCTCTCCCTCACCCTACCTCTTTTCCTCTTTTGCACCATGTTAAAACAGCCAATAAGCCAACTGAGACGTTCACTGTCCTGCAAAAACTGGATTTCCAAAAAGTCAACTTGGTGCCAGGTTGCTTTTGTAAAACAATGTTAACAAGAAGCAAAAAATCTTACTTTCTAATGAATCAAATGTTATTGTTTTGCAAGGCAATAGAGCTCCTGAACAGTCACTAAACATGTTTGCTAAGTGAACTGATCATTTCGCCACTGATACACGTGATCCACTTTGTGTTTAGATAATGTTAGCTGGTTAGCTAGCAAATCATAGTATCTGCATAGCTAACCAACACTGTTCTGTTGTCAACACATCTGATTTGCACACTAGCTAACGTTATATAGCTAGTAGTTACTAGTGGTGAGGATCTCATGTTAACATGAACATTTGTTGTTTTGCTAAATGAGCCTGCTGGCTAGCTAGGTAGCTAACAGTTTGTTCAGGTTAACTGAGCCGACTCTTCTCAAGCTAATTACATACAAGACACACTGTTTTGGACTACTCCCTTTCTAACCTTCATTTTCTCCATGTATTGTAATGTACCAACTAATGGCAATTACACATGGAAGCAACAGTACTAGAGCATTGCGGAAAGAAATTTTACCGACAAACATTGCTGCACTATTATTCGGCAAATGTGCTTCCATCGCAATTTATCGCATCATTCTTTCTCAGCAAAAAAAAATTCCACCTCAAGCAACCTTCAAAACTTTTGTGGTATTAAGTAGGGTTGTTTGATGCTCAACATTTACACATCGTCCAATCAAACATCTCTGATGGCCGATGACACTGGGAGCAGCAGGGAGCCTGAGGGACCTGTTCCCTCAGTAAGGCCCGTCAGGCTAGCTAGCTAAACTAGTCACTAAAGTTTTGGACAAGTGCCAATAATTTATATGATTTCTTCTTAAAAATAGTTGTCATATTCCCAACTACAGTGATTACACATAAGCACACACACTTATGTGCGGTTTTGTCACAGCTAAAATATTTATAATTCAGGGAGACTTCTAGCCTCGCAGGAGAAGGCGGCCTGACAGGCCTCGCTGAGGGAACAGAAGTCCCTCAGGCACGGGGAGAGGCCCGTCTAATTAATGCGAGTTTCACTCTCCATTTGGTTCGTATTAACGGGAAAACATTGTTTTCAGATTCACATTTTTCACCTAGAACTGCGCTCAAAAATATGGGCCTGACTAACCTAGCCACACTTTTTACTGACTTAAAACAAGTTACAAGTGAAGTTAAGCTCTGCCTCTTTGGAAAGATGTGTGAGACCTATGGGGCTCCGTGAGTGTGTGTGGGCTGTAGGGCCGTGTGTGTGTCTCGTCTCCTTTCCCACGCTGACTTGTTCTTAAAGCCTCTTATTCAATGATTGTGTCGTTTTGGCTTATCCCTACATTGCAAAAGCAAATGTTATTTTTATAATATTATACTGATGGAAAAACACTTTAAAAGTCACATCGCCACCGACAGCCCAGCGTCGATGTCCGATGACATCGTACATCGGCACAACCCTAGTATTGAGGAAATTGTATCAAAATTTGCATTCCACCTTTCTAATTTGATAAATCATCAGTCACATAAAAACACTTGGATGGAAACCCAGCTACTGTGAGGTAGGCTGAATGAAATGAACTATGGTTTTGGCATCTTATAGCCACAAAATCATGCGAAAGCTCGTCTCCTTTGAGCTTGAAAATCGATGCTCCGCTGTGTACAAAAGAAGCTGAAATGCCATAAAAATTCATCAAAACGGACATGTCTGTATAAAGCTAGTCCAGTCCAGGTGTACACACGCTCTCACTCTCTCTCTGTTAATGTCTCCCATTCACTCTCCGCTGTATTCTCTTGGGCTTACAGCCTGGCATTCACACATGCCGGCCAGCTGTGGAGCGCTGCGTGTGTGTGTGTGAGATGAGTCAAGATGCTCCTTTCAGAAGGGGGATGGGGGGAGTTTGAAGGGAAGAGGCAATGGAGGAAAGACAAGAAGCAGAAGAGTGGAATGAAAAATATGGCGAGGAAGAGGAGATGAAGAGGGAGACGAAGAGGTGGAGGGGCGGGGTGTTTCGAACACCTGCTGCCGTGATGAGTCATACAACTGAACCCCTGACACACACACACTCTCTCTGTGTGTGTGTGTGTGTGTGGACCCCTGGCACCACCAGCGGCTAGAAGGCAACACACACACACCCCCGGCTGTGTGTGCGGTTAAAAAGCACACACACACACACGTCTACACGGACACGCACGAGGCAAGGTAGCTGCATGCGTGTCTGACTTCTTGCGTGTGTACAGCAAACAAATCACCCCACATACACTGAGAGGGAAGGGTGTGGCTGCTGAGAGCTGGGATATTTATAGATGTGCTTCCTCAGAGAGAGAGAGAGAGAGAGAGAGAGAGAGAGAGAGAGAGAGAGAGAGAGAGAGAGAGAGAGAGAGAGAGAGAGAGAGAGAGAGAGAGAGAGAGAGAGAGAGAGGGAGAGAGAGAGAGAGAGAGGGAGAGAGAGAGAGGGAGAGGGAGAGAGAGAGAGAGAGAGAGAGAGGAGGAGAGGGAGGAGAAGAGGGAGAGAGCAAGGTCAAAGGAGAGAAGTGAGCTGACTGGACAAGTAAACCACCTGATCCATCTCTCTCTCCCTCTCTCTCACACACACACACACACACACACAGAGTCTCTTCCTGGAAAGCTGAAACTAATAGTGGTGAATGTGTCTTATTTCTCCTGTTCCTTTTCTGTTCATCCATTAAGCGGAGAAGGCCTGCGCCGCCTCCATTCTTTCCATCTGTCTTTCTGGTTCTACTTCAGCTGCTTTCTCGCAAAACTGAGGCACTCGTTCAATAGTCGCAGTAGACGCACAAGCCCCCGACCTCCTGTTTCCACTGATACAGCTGAGGTTTTATCCTGTTCTCTGCTGGTTTATTCGTTCATACGGCGAATGTAAACACTGAACAGGAAGAGAAGATATGACGGCGTGGCATTCGACTCTCCCAGGCTTCGGGGCTTTTTTTCCGGCCACCCTAAAGGAAATCGGACATGATCCAAATCCCCAAAAATGTCCTGGAATGTACTTGGTAGTGGCCCTTGCAGAGTATTTCCCCCATCATTGGGCAATTACAAGTTTAATTTAAGACCTTTTAACTGGCAGTTTAAATCAAATTGAATGCATTTCACACCTAATAAGCCTGAAGAGTTAAACCAGGGATATTTCTCACTAGACAAGTAGTCCGTATTTAAGACTCAAAGGCAACTTTTAACTGCATTTGAGTCCTTTTAAAGCCTTGAAATTAGATAATGCAATTTAAAACAACTGAAGAGTTCTTAAGGACCTGCGGACACCGTGTAGCCCTTCCAATGGAGGAGTGCACCGATGATTTATGGAGAGTGCAATTTATGGGGAGAACAGCACACCAAACTCCATTCAAAAACTTCTGGTAAATTTGGCATACAAATGATCCACAGAGCAGCATTTTATTTAAACTTTTAGAAGTGGTTCACACTGCTTGCTACCCGCCCAAAATTGTGAGAACAGCAGCGAATTTCAACATAAAAGTTGAAATTTTATGTAAAAAAAAGTGCTGCTTGGTGTATTGATGTA